>NW_021823073.1:1044855-1077355 GCF_901001165.1 Salmo trutta | reverse complement strand
TCCCTGTGGAACGCTTTTGACACCTTGTAGAGTCCATGTCCTGACGAACTGAGGCTGTTCTGAGGGAAAAAAGGGTTGCAACTCAAATATCATGAAGGTGTTCCTAATGTTTTGTACACTCAGTGTATATGACACAAACTGAAAAAGTAAACCACTAATTCTAATATTATTACTAATTGTATAAATTCTACCATGTCAGATTATCTCGGTCCACTGACATGATCAGGATCCCTATCTTTCTCTTCCTCCCTCAGAAACACACTCTACTCACTGGGAGGAAGTGGCTCATCTACTCTCTGGTAGCGACCAATGTCGTGACGGACAGAGGGCAGGGAGCGGACGGACTGGTGACCGTTGACTTGAGCTGTGGCCCCTGAAGAAGATGAGGAAGACATTTAAACACACTGTGGCCCCTGGACAAGATGAGGAGAGAGGAAGACATTTAAACACACTGTGGCCCCTGGACAAGATGAGGAGAGAGGAACACATTAAAACACACTGTGGCCCCTGGACAAGATGAGGAGAGAGGAACACATTAAAACACACTGTGGCCCCTGGACAAGATGAGGAGAGAGGAACACATTAAAACACACTGTGGCCCCTGGACAAGATGAGGAGAGAGGAACACATTAAAACACACTGTGGCCCCTGGACAAGATGAGGAGAGAGGAACACATTAAAACACACTGTGGCCCCTGGACAAGATGAGGAGAGAGGAAGACATTAAAACACACTGTGGCCCCTGGACAAGATGAGGAGAGAGGAACACATTAAAACAGACTGTGGCCCCTGAACAGAATACAGATTAAACACACGAGAGCACACGCACACTCAAACACACATTAAAACCTCACTGTGTCATGCAAACCAGAGGGAAAGAGACCTAATCTGACAACAATCAAAGTTAATAAACGGCAAGTGAATAATACTGTTTTTTTCCATTTTTAATCCTTTTGTTCTTTTGTTCATTTTCCAAAGATCCGTTTAGAGGATTTAAGGAGCTTTTCATGTTTCTTTCCTAGTCCTGAACCGGGTCAATCCCTCAGTGGTACTGTACTGTATGACCATTGAGCAGAAACATCACTCTGGACAAAATATCACAGAAGATATTGTAGATCAACCTCTATGGAAGGACCATGAAGAAGTGTCCACCTGAACATTCCAAATATGCCTCTGAAGACCTAACACAAACCGGTGGCAGGTCAACTATGTTAGCTAGTGCCGTCATTGACTTTAAAACAGATGTTTTTGAGCTTGGGTCATGGGAGCCAAAGACAGACCTAACCGGGTCGGGTCAACTCACTGTCACAGCTTACTGTGAAATAGGCACAAATTACTTCTTCAAAATTTGTGACAGGCACACGGAAAAGTCACACACGTTTCACAGCGCATTTTGTGTGTCTTACACACAATGTGTGTGTATTATGTTACACCCCCCACCCATCCTCCCCAACCAACCTTCCTCCTATCGTTCCACCCATCCTCCCCAACCAACCTCCCTCCTATCGTTCCACCCATCCTCCCCAACCAACCTCCCTCCTATCGTTCCACCCATCCTCCCCGACCAACCCCCTCCTATCGTTCCACCCATCCTCCCCGACCAACCTCCCTCCTATCGTTCCACCCATCCCTCCCCAACCAACCTCCCTCCTATCGTTCCACCCATCCTCCCCGACCAACCTCCCTCCTATCGTTCCACCCATCCTCCCCAACCAACCTCCCTCCTATCGTTCCACCCATCCTCCCCAACCAACCTCCCTCCTATCGTTCCACCCATCCTCCCCGACCAACCTCCCTCCTATCGTTCCACCCATCCTCCCCGACCAACCTCCCTCCTATCGTTCCACCCATCCTCCCCGACCAACCTCCCTCCTATCGTTCCACCCATCCTCCCCGACCAACCTCCCTCCTATCGTTCCACCCATCCTCCCCGACCAACCTCCCTCCTATCGTTCCACCCATCCTCCCCGACCAACCTCCCTCCTATCGTTCCACCCATCCTCCCCGACCAACCTCCCTCCTATCGTTTCTGGCTTAAGTAATTGACTGTTTTTATCTGGGATTGAAATGCACTGTATACAAAATCATGTACTGCACACACATTTGTGTACTTTGACTTTGTGCCTGTCACGAATTTCCAATAAGCAATTTGTGTGATACTGGGTTGCTGTGTCCTGTCTCTCACCTCCTGCCTCTCTGCCCTCCTCAGAGACACTCTGAGAAGAGTCGATTGGCCCGCTGGCCTCAGAAGACCGCGCCCCCTCCTCCTGAGACACGCCTCCAGACGCCTGCATGGACCTCCTCTGCCAGATCTCCCCACCCTCTTCTTCCTCATTGGCTGCTGCGCCGGCGGTCCTTGCTCCGGTGACATCAGAGCCAGAGGCCCCACCCCCCTGGTCGGCAACGCTACTGGTCGTCGGGGGGGCTGCGATGGCACTTGCTCCTTCACTGGATGACTCCGCCCCTTCCTCCTCAGCCTTGGGCGCCATTTCCTCTTCCTTCTGAAAATAGAGCAAAGTATTCTTTATTGTTAAACTTTGTTTTGGCATTTAGCCTTCATCACTAAGATATGAACACATTTAGATGAACCTAAAGTTGAAATGTACAGTAAAATACATGTGGTAGAGCTTTCTGTTAGAAGGTGGGCGTCCCTTTAGGAGTCATAGGATGGAACATGTCTATCGTGGCCTGTGATTCCCCAATGTGGACAGTGGTTGCCTTCATTGGACCCGACTATGAAATCTCAGAGGACGTTTGACAAGGGTTATGGAAGTGCTGTTTGACCCAGAGCACCTGGCTAGATGCAGCTGGACCTGCCCAGACCCTGGTTTGACAGCACCACTCACCTGAGTAGTGGATGTCTTCAGAACAGCAGGCAGTGAGTTCCTGAGGGGCCCCTGGGCTGCTGTGGCCCCTGAGATTGTTGGTTGCTGGCTGGCCTCAGTCCTGGCAGCCATGGCATTCTCTGACACCTCCTGCACTGCAGTACTCGTCTCAGGTATTGGAGATAGAGGAGCCCCAGCTCCAGCCCCAGGACCAACCACAGAACCAGGTCTGGCTATAGTTAGAGATCCAACCACAGATCCAGGTCTGGCTATAGTTAGAGATCCAACCACAGATCCAGGTCTGGCTATAGTTAGAGATCCAACCACAGCCATGGATCCAGCTCCAGTCCTCGCTTCAACTGCATCTCCAGCTCCATCCACATCTCCAGCTCCATCTCCAGCCCCATCTCCAGGCCCATCTCCAGCTCCAGCCCCATCTCCAGGCCCATCTCCATCTCCAGCTCCAGCCCCATCTCCAGGCCCATCTCCATCCCCATCTCCAGTCCCTGTCCCAGCTTGTGTCCCCTGTGCTCCCTCAACCTCTCCCCTGTTTGCCTCTGTCCTCTCTTTCTCTTGTTTCCCCAGGCCCTGTTCTGAAGAGGCAACTCCCTTCCCAGCCCCAGCCTGAACACCATTGGTCTGTGGCAGCAAGGGCTTCCTGTCATGTGGTGGATGGTCCCTGGACGGCCCTGCCTCCTCGTCTTCATCAGAGTCTATATGCAGCATGGCGCTGAGTCGTGTGTCCGTGGGGAAACTGGACCTCAGCTTGGGTGACGTCGCTCCCAGGGGCCGTTCTCCCGGGCCCTTAGGAGCTTCGATGGAATCCAGGTAGTCGTTGAGGGACACCTGTCGATGGGTGTGGCCGCCCGGGATTGCCAATCCTAGTTAGATTAGATTAGATATACTTTCATTGTCTGTTGTTCACAGAAATGTACTTTACGTACAGAAAGCATGTTACATTAAAAAACACCAACAAGAAGAGAAATGACCCATAGACAGTTACATGAAACATACTGACAGTATGACAGTTACATGAAACATACTGACAGTATGACAGTTACATGAAACATACTGACAGTATGACAGTTACATGAAACATACTGACAGTATGACAGTTACATGAAACATACTGACAGTAACATGAAACATACTGACAGTAACATGAAACATACTGACAATATGACAGTTACATCAGACATACAGACAGTATGACAGTTACATGAAACATACTAACAGTATGACAGTTACATGAAACATACTGACAGTATGACAGTTACATGAAACATACTGACAGTATGACAGTTACATGAAACATACTGACAGTATGACAGTTACATGAAACATACTGACAGTATGACAGTTACATGAAACATACTAACAGTATGACAGTTACATGAAACATACTAACAGTATGTGTCACGTCCTGACCAGTATAAGGGTTATTTGTTATTGTAGGTTGGTCAGGACGTGACAGAGGGTATTTGTTTTATGTGGTTCGGGGTGGTGGTTTATTTAGTAGGGCGTTTGATTTATTATTTCCGGGTTTTGGTTTATGTTCTATGTTTTGTACTTCTATGTTCTTTCTGGGTTGGTATATTTCTATGTGTAGGTTAATGGGGGGTTGGACTCTCAATTGGAGGCAGGTGCTTTCTCGTTGCCTCTGATTGAGAGTCCTATATATGGGTAATTGTTTGGTTTAGTGTTTGTGGGAGATTGTTTCTTGTTTTGCCTGTGTGAGCCTTACAAAACTGTTTTGTTGTTCGTGCGTTCTTTGTTTTGTTGTTTTTGGTGTTCTCTTCATTTAAAATAAATGATAAGATGAGCATCCTGATAAGAGAATTATCTATTAAAGGTAAATGAATCAATAGACCATGATGAATTATTAGTCATACAGAATGGTTAATGAATAATCAATGTAATGATCAATGTAGGGATAGATAAGTTTGATTAGTTCTGGAAAGTTCAGGAACCATGTGATAGGGAAAGGAATGTGTATATGCAATTACGAGGGACACCAGGAGACACATGTTCCTGGGAGTGAAAGCTTCAAAGCATTTCTTATCTTGAGGGAAAGAAACAGGCGAGATCAGGGGAGTGATAAAGAGTGTGAGAAGTTTGTGGGGGAGACAGGTCACCAACAGTGTGTGTAAATGCATGTGCGTAAGAAAGCAAGAACTATATAATGACTGTTTTGTTATCCTGACCTCAGAACGTTCTCTGAATAAAAGCTACAGAAACCTTTTGCAGAAAGCTGAGTCCTTGCCTAATTATTAGAACCCATTGTCTTACAAACCTTGGGCATTATTCAAGGCGAATTGATTCTTGATTATTATCATCAAAGATATAAAATTCCTTTTACACATCCACATTCCTGCTGCGTTTTGGTCCTCCATTCCCGACGACACCCGTGACAGTTACATGAAACATACTGACAGTATGACAGTTACATGAAACATACTGACAGTATGACGGTTACATGAAACATACTGACAGTATGACAGTTACATGAAACATACTGACAGTATGACAGTTACATGAAACATACTAACAGTATGACAGTTACATGAAACATACTGACAGTATGACAGTTACATGAAACATACTGACAGTATGACAGTTACATGAAACATACTGACAGTATGACAGTTACATGAAACATACTAACAGTATGACAGTTACATGAAACATACTAACAGTATGACAGTTACATGAAACATACTGACAGTATGACAGTTACATGAAACATACTGACAGTATGACAGTTACATCAGACATACAGACAGTCATAAAGACAACACAGCTTTAGGACTTTTACCCAGGACGTCTAGCTCGCCTACCGCCCCCCGGGCATCACTCCAGACATCGTCTCCATCCCTGTGGACCTCTCCGTTGAGCAGGGAGGAGTAGGAACCTGTAGGAGAGGGGCCCCGGGCCCTGGAGGAAGAGTGGGGGTCTTCATCGTCAGAGGGGCTCCCTGGGTCCCCGTTCACTGACAAACCCAAGATGGAACCCATGGCATCAGGAGAGCCCTCTGTCAGGGAGGGAGGCAGGAAGGGAAGGAAGGAGAAAACAGGTTTACCTTTAAAACTCACACATAGCATTTGGTTGGTGGGTGTGTGACATTCCAAAGTCATGAATATAATATGTAATTTAGCAGACGCTTTAATCCAAATATATATAATCAGTCTAACATAAGCGGATCAACACAAAGCCTCTCTCTCTCAGATGTTATTACTTTAGTATGTCCTTCTGCCATGCCCTCTCCCATGTCCTTATTGTCATGTCAGGTCATGTCAGAGGTCATGTCCTTACCGTCATGTCCTTACGTCATGTACAGAGGTCATGTCCTTACCATCATGTCCAGAGGTCATGTCCTTACCGTCATGTCCAGAGGTCATGTCCTTACCGTCATGTCCAGAGGTCATGTCCTTACCGTCATGTCCAGAGGTCATGTCCTTACCGTCATGTCCAGAGGTCATGTCCTTACCGTCATGTCCAGAGGTCATGTCCTTACCGTCATGTCCAGAGGTCATGTCCACTCTGAACTGCAGCTGGCCGCTCACATGGTCCGTGGGCAGACGACGACACAGGGTATAGCTTAGCGGCTGGTCCCTGTGGATATAAACACACATTACAAACCATTCAGACTCAGCTGTAGGTCAACATGACCATACATGGTTATTTAAACGTTACAATGATTACTATTGATTAAATCATATCTAGTTACTAAGGACAGTGCTGAAGCCGGTAAGAAATGTATCTCTGAGTGTGTGTGTGGTTTCCAGTTGACTCACTCTGCATTAGGTCTCTCTAGCAGCCTCTGCACTGGGATGGTCAGCTGACCCAGGAAGCGCTTGATGATTGGTCGGCTTTTAGAAAACTTATCCTTCACCTCGATCTCCAAGACATCCGTCATCAGAGCCACAAACGTGTACTTCTGACAGAGAGAGAGAATTGGAAAGCATTATTTTACAGTGTATATATACGTGTGTGTGTGTGTGTGTGAATGTGTGTTTGCGCTCTAGCGTTTGTGCCTGTTTGCCTGGATGTGTGTGTGTGTGTGTGTGTGGGGGTGGGTGTGTATATCACCTCTCCGGGCCAGACAGGGTTGGTGGTGTTAGATATGATGGCGGAGCGGCGCTCCTGTCCGTGGTGTGTGAAGGTGGGGAAGCCACTCTTCTTCCCAGGGTGGATGGACATCTTCAGGTAGGGGTCAGGGTTAAAGAACATCCCCTTCTTCAGACCCAACGCACGGATATCTATAGAGAAAGACACGTACCATGTATACTGTAAATATACTGTAAATATACTGTAAATATATAAAGCTCACGGATATCTATAGAGAAAGACACGTACCATGTATACTGTAAATATACTGTAAATATACTGTAAATATATAAAGCTCACGGATATCTATAGAGAAAGACACGTACCATGTATACTGTAAATATACTGTAAATATACTGTAAATATATAAAGCTCACGGATATCTATAGAGGAAGACACGTACCATGTATACTGTAAATATACTGTAAATATACTGTAAATATATAAAGCTCACGGATATCTATAGAGAAAGACACATACCATGTATACTGTAAATATACTGTAAATATACTGTAAATATATAAAGCTCACGGATATCTATAGAGAAAGACACGTACCATGTATACTGTAAATATACTGTAAATATACTGTAAATATATAAAGCTCACGGATATCTATAGAGAAAGACACATACCATGTATACTGTAAATATACTGTAAATATACTGTAAATATATAAAGCTCACGGATATCTATAGAGAAAGACACATACCATGTATAGTGTAAATATACTGTAAATATATAAAGCTCACGGATATCTATAGAGAAAGACACGTACCATGTCTAGTGTAAATATACTGTAAATATATAAAGCTCATGGATATCTACACAGATATACATATTAGAGCTGTGAAGTTATACCATATACACACACAGAATAATGAAATAATACATGTATTTTAAACACATTAGGATCTCTACAGAGACTCAGAGAGAGCTCTACTTCATAATGTATACCAGGGGTCGGTAGACAACTCTGGTCCAGGAGTGCCTGTATACCAGGGGTCGGTAGGCAACTCTGGTCCAGGAGTGCCTGTATACCAGGGGTCGGTAGGCAACTCTGGTCCAGGAGTGGCTGTATACCAGGGGTCGGTAGACAACTCTGGTCCAGGAGTGGCTGTATACCAGGGGTCGGTAGGCAACTCTGGTCCAGGAGTGCCTGTATACCAGGGGTCGGTAGGCAACTCTGGTCCAGGAGTGCATGTATTTTTTATTTTATTTAACCTTTATTTTAACTAGGCAAGTCAGTTAAGAACAAACTTCCTTGTTCAGGGGCAGAAAGACAGATTTTTACCCTGTCAGCTTGGGGATTCGATCTAGCAACCTTTCAGTTACTGGCCCAACACTTTAACCACTAGGCTACCTGCCGCCCCAGAGATATACCAGGGGTCGGTAGGCAACTCTGGTCCAGGAGTGGCTGTATACCAGGGGTCGGTAGGCAACTCTGGTCCAGGAGTGACTGTATACCAGGGGTCGGTAGGCAACTCTGGTCCAGGAGTGCCTGTATACCAGGGGTCGGTAGGCAACTCTGGTCCAGGAGTGGCTGTATACCAGGGGTCGGTAGGCAACTCTGGTCCAGGAGTGGCTGTATACCAGGGGTCGGTAGGCAACTCTGGTCCAGGAGTGACTGTATACCAGGGGTCGGTAGACAACTCTGGTCCAGGAGTGGCTGTATACCAGGGGTCGGTAGGCAACTCTGGTCCAGGAGTGGCTGTATACCAGGGGTCGGTAGGCAACTCTGGTCCAGGAGTGGCTGTATACCAGGGGTCGGTAGACAACTCTGGTCCAGGAGTGGCTGTATACCAGGGGTCGGTAGGCAACTCTGGTCCAGGAGTGACTGTATACCAGGGGTCGGTAGGCAACTCTGGTCCAGGAGTGGCTGTATACCAGGGGTCGGTAGACAACTCTGGTCCAGGAGTGCCTGACAAGACGTCAAGTGCAGTAACACATCTCAACCACAGGGAGGCAGTGCAGATCACACCAGACCAGTGTAGATTTAGACAAGCTACCAATCAACAATAACTGACCTGATAAAGTGAAGCTGACGAGTTTCCGACAGTTCTCTGTCACTGATTGGCCCTCAGCTTGACCCTCGGCTCTAACCTGGCAAAGAAACAACCAATGGGAGATGAGCTGTGATGGGAACTCAACTAATGAGAGATGAGCTGTTAGTATAGGACAGTATAATACCACAGACATGAGACTTATGGTTGAGGGTCAACAAGACTGGAAAATATACCATCAACACAGAGCAGTACAGCACAGTTTAACACTGAGATATATCAATATCCAGTTTAACACTGAGATATATCAATATCCAGTTTAACACTGAGATATATCAATATCCAGTGTAACACTGAGATATATCAATATCCAGTTTAACACTGAGATATATCAATATCCAGTTTAACACTGAGATATATCAATATCCAGTGTAACACTGAGATATCTCAATATCCAGTTTAACACTGAGATATCTCACTATCCAGTTTAACACAGAGATATATCAATATCCAGTTTAACACTGAGATATATCAATATCCAGTTTAACACTGAGATATATCAATATCCAGTGTAACACTGAGATATATCAATATCCAGTTTAACACTGAGATATCTCAATATCCAGTTCAACACAGAGCAGTACAGCACAGTGGAACACTGAGATATTTTGGAGAGTGATATATAGGAGGGTCAGAGAAAGAGATCAAGTGGACTGGGCATCTGGTAATCTGGCAGATCCTGTCATAAAACCAACATGGCTGCCTGCCAGACGCTCCCTCCGATTGGAAGATTAACGCTCTGAATTTCATATCAAATTCATTTGTGCCAGCTGGTATTAGTGAACTCAGGAAGTGATAGGGATGGAGGGAGGGAAGGAGAATGAGAGGGGGAGATATGGAGGGAGGGAGAGGGGTAGGGGGGTAGGGATGGAGGGAGGGAGAGGGGGAGGTTTGGAGGGAGGGAGAGGGGTAGAGGGGGTAGGGATGGAGGGAGGGAGAGGGGGAGGTTTGGAGGGAGGGAGAGGGGTGAGGGATGGTGGGAGGGAGGGAGGGTTAGGGGGAGAGGAGAGAGAGAGAGGAGGGAGGGGGAGAGAGGAGTGGAGAGAGAGATGGAGGGGGTAGAGAGAGAGAGATGGAGGGGGTGGAGAAAGAGAGAGAGAGAGAGAGAGAGAGAGAGAGAACACCATTGTAAATACAACCTATATTTATGTTTATTTATATTCCCTTTTGTACTATTTGCACATCATTACAACACTGTATATAGACATAATATCACATTATTTTGTTAATTTCTATTATTTTGTTAATTTGTATTGTTATTTCACTTTTGTTTATTATCTATTTAACTTGCTTTGGCAATGTAAACATATGTTTCCCATGCCAATAAAGCCCCTTCAATTGAATTGAGAGAGAGAGGGGGGGGGGGGTGGAGAAAGGGAGAGAGAGGGAGGGAGGGATGTGTGGTCGAAGGAGAGTGGGGGTAGAGAGAGCGAGAGAGAGGGGGAGGGATAGATGGGGTGGAGAGAGAGAGGGGGGAGGGAGGGAGAGAGAGAGAAAAAGAGATGGAGGAGGAGATAGATAGCAAGATAGATTGAGACAGGACATGTATACCCTCTTTATCTATTCAAACTAATATAGTCCAACTGACACATTCAGATTGATATCTAATATAGTCCAACTGACACATTCAGCTGATATCTAATATAGTCCAACTGACACATTCAGCTGATATCTAATATAGTCCAACTGACATATTCAGATTGATATCTAATATAGTCCAACTGACATATTCAGATTGATATCTAATATAGTCCAACTGCCACATTCAGATTGATATCTAATATAGTCCAACTGACACATTCAGATTGATATCTAATATAGTCCAACTGACATATTCAGATTGATATCTAATATAGTCCAACTGCCACATTCAGATTGATATCTAATATAGTCCAACTGCCATATTCAGATTGATATCTAATATAGTCCAACTGACATATTCAGATTGATATCTAATATAGTCCAACTGCCATATTCAGATTGATATCTAATATAGTCCAACTGACATATTCAGATTGATATCTAATATAGTCCAACTGACATATTCAGATTGATACCTAATATAGTCCAACTGACATATTCAGATCGATATCTAATATAGTCCAACTGACACATTCAGATTGATATCTAATATAGTCCAACTGACATATTCAGATTGATATCTAATATAGTCCAACTGACACATTCAGATTGATATCTAATATAGTCCAACTGACATATTCAGATTGATATCTAATATAGTCCAACTGACATATTCAGATTGATACCTAATATAGTCCAACAGACATATTCAGATTGATATCTAATATAGTCCAACTAACACATTCAGCTGATATCTAAGAACACACACACACACTACACTCTCTCTAAACAACCAGATAAGCTTGCCTAAGATGCAGCTACACCATCTAGCATACAGTTACTTGATACATAAGCACTCCTTCATAAACAGACAGACAGACAGACACACAGTACTCACAGGAAGTCCTGGGTTGTTGACGGTGATGCAGGGGGTTGTTGCTCTCAAGCCACCACTCACTCCATGGTAGTACTTAAAGCAGATCTTAGTCTCAGCTGAGGAAGGAACACACACACAGAAGACTTCTATTGTTCTAATCATCCTGAACACACACAGACAACTTCTATTGTTCTAATCATCCTGAACACACACACAGAAGACTTCTATTGTTCTAATCATCCTAAACACACACACAGACGACTTCTATTGTTCTAATCATCCTGAACACACACACATAAGACTTCTAATCATCCTGAACACACACACAGAAGACTTCTAATCATCCTGAACACACACACAGAAGACTTCTAATATTCCTGAACACACACAAACAGTCCTTCATAAACATTAACACACACCCGCATGACACACACACACTATACTCACGCTCCATGAAGTAAGGTCCAGGCTCCAGCCTCCAGACGATCTGTCCTCTCTGGGTGCCGTTCACCCCGCGGTTCTTAGAGTCCCACACGTTGGCAGGACACGTCTCATCTGCGGAGGGGACACACACAGTCACATCACTGATATAGGCTCTAACAGTGCTGACTTAGGCCATAACACAACTGACAGCCCCATACATTGGCAGGATGTGTAACAGTAGCTGATGCTGTAATCTAGTGTAACAGTAGCTGACGCTGTAACCTAGTGTAACAGTAGCTGACGCTGTAACCTAGTGTAACAGTAGCTGACGCTGTAACCTAGTGTAACAGTAGCTGACGCTGTAACCTAGTGTAACAGTAGCTGACGCTGTAACCTAGTGTAACAGTAGCTGACGCTGTAACCTAGTGTAACAGTAGCTGATGCTGTAACCTAGTGTAACAGTAGCTGATGCTGTAACCTAGTGTAGCAGTAGCTGATGCTGTAACCTAGTGTAACAGTAGCTGATGCTGTAATCTAGTGTAACAGTAGCTGATGCTGTAACCTAGTGTAACAGTAGCTGACGCTGTAACCTAGTGTAACAGTAGCTGACGCTGTAACCTAGTGTAACAGTAGCTGACGCTGTAACCTAGTGTAACAGTAGCTGACGCTGTAACCTAGTGTAACAGTAGCTGATGCTGTAACCTAGTGTAACAGTAGCTGACGCTGTAACCTAGTGTAACAGTAGCTGATGCTGTGTAACCTAGTTGTACCTAGGTACAGCACTGACGCTGTACCTAGTGTAACAGTAGCTGACGCTGTAGCCTAGTGTAACAGTAGCTGACGCTGTAGACCTAGTGTAACAGTAGCTGACGCTGTAACCTAGTGTAACAGTAGCTGACGCTGTAACCTAGTGTAACAGTAGCTGACGCTGTAACCTAGTGTAACAGTAGCTGACGCTGTAACCTAGTGTAACAGTAGCTGACGCTGTAACCTAGTGTAACAGTAGCTGACGCTGTAACCTAGTGTAACAGTAGCTGACGCTGTACCTAGTGTAACAGTAGCTGACGCTGTAGCCTAGTGTAACAGTAGCTGACGCTGTAACCTAGTGTAACAGTAGCTGACGCTGTAACCTAGTGTAACAGTAGCTGATGCTGTAACCTAGTGTAACAGTAGCTGATGCTGTAACCTAGTGTAACAGTAGCTGACGCTGTAACCTAGTGTAACAGTAGCTGACGCTGTAACCTAGTGTAACAGTAGCTGACGCTGTAGCCTAGTGTAACAGTAGCTGACGCTGTAGCCTAGTGTAACAGTAGCTGACGCTGTAGCCTAGTGTAACAGTAGCTGACGCTGTAGCCTAGTGTAACAGTAGCTGACGCTGTAACCTAGTGTAACAGTAGCTGACGCTGTAACCTAGTGTAACAGTAGCTGACGCTGTAACCTAGTGTAACAGTAGCTGACGCTGTAACCTAGTGTAACAGCAGCTGACGCTGTAACCTAGTGTAACAGTAGCTGACGCTGTAGCCTAGTGTAACAGTAGCTGACGCTGTAACCTAGTGTAACAGTAGCTGATGCTGTAGCCTAGTGTAACAGTAGCTGATGCTGTAACCTAGTGTAACAGTAGCTACTACAGACACTATGGTCACTTTCCTGTTGTCTTTGAGCTGTGTAGGATGACAAACATCTGACATAGTCCATGTGTCACTCAGACAGTGTGTGACAGAGATGCGTGTGTGTGTGTGTGTGTGTGTGTGTGTGTGTGTGTGTGTGTGTGTGTGTAGTAGTGTATATGTCACTCAGACAGTGTGTGACAGAGATGACCATGATGAATATGTCTCCTGTGTTATCACCCAGTCTCCCCTCAGAGCCACAACTCAACTCACACCATGTCACAATCAATAACGTCTGGACAGGATCCAGGCCAGGGTGGCAAGTCACCCACCCACCCACACCCACCCACCCACCCACCCACACAGACAGGGTTGGGGAGTAACCGATAACATACAATCTGATTTACAAAAAGTGTAACTGTAATGAATTACATTAACCAGTTAAAATATTGTAATCAGATTACAGATACTTTTGAAAAACGACAAAATTACTTCTTGGATTACTTTTAAATTCAGAAAGGAAGCGAAAAAATACATTATGACCCATTTCTGTTTTCTCAATGACATTCAATTCAGCACTGAAAAAAGGGTGCAGGTTTAAGTTTGTTCTACCTGAGAGAGTCTGACTACAAGTCAGAGACCACTATGATGACCACCAATCAGAGACCACTATGATGACCACCAATCAGAGACCACTATGATGACACACCAACACTATGTTCACACTACCTACCCAGAGGCTCTGCATATTTCATGAATAACCCAGGTAATGTCACAATAAGTCACTTGTGTCACTTGGAAAATGGCGTTACCTGGAAACCCTGTGGTTTTTCCACAGGCTCAACAACAGAGAGGTGGAAAAGGAGGAGAGAAAGAGAGGAAGAGAGGAGAGAGAGGGGTATGTAGTGATGGAGGGGGAGAGAGAGGAGGATGGAGTGATGGAGGAGAGGAAGAGAGGAGAGAGAGGGGTATGTAGTGATGGAGGGGGAGAGAGAGGAGGATGGAGTGATGGAGGAGAGGAAGAGAGGAGAGAGAGGGGTATGTAGTGATGGAGGGGGAGAGAGAGGAGGATGGAGTGATGGAGGAGAGGAAGAGAGGAGAAAGAGGGGGTTGAAGTGATGGAGGAGGGAGAGAGAGGAGGATGGAGTGATGGAGGAGGATGGAGTGATGGAGGGGGAGAGAGAGGAGGATGGAGTGATGGAGGAGGAGAGAGAGGATGGAGTGATGGAGGAGGAGAGAGAGGATGGAGTGATGGAGGGGGAGAGAGAGGAGGATGGAGTGATGGAGGAGATGAGAGAGGAGGATGGTGATGGAGGGGGAGAGAGAGGAGGATGGAGTGATGGAGAGAGAGGAGGATGGAGTGATGGAGGGGGAGAGAGAGGAGGATGGAGTGATGGAGGAGATGAGAGAGGAGGATGGTGATGGAGGGGGAGAGAGAGGAGGATGGAGTGATGGAGGGGGAGAGAGAGGAGGATGGAGTGATGGAGGGGGAGAGAGAGGAGGATGGAGTGATGGAGGAGATGAGGGAGGATGGAGTGATGGAGGAGATGAGAGGATGGAGTGATGGAGAAGGAGAGAGAGGAGGATGGAGTGATGGAGAAGGAGAGAGAGGAGGATGGAGTGATGGAGGAGATGAGGGAGGATGGAGTGATGGAGGAGAGAGGAGGATGGAGTGATGGAGAAGGAGAGAGAGGAGGATGGAGTGATGGAGAAGGAGAGAGAGATGGAGTGATGTAGGAGATGAGGAGGATGGAGTGATGGAGGAGATGAGAGAGGAGGATGGAGTGATGAAGGAGGAGAGGGAGGATGGAGTGATGGAGGAGATGAGAGAGAGGGGAGGCAGGGCAGACTGTAGGTACCGGTAATGGAGCTGTGTTGGCTCCAGGGCAGGGATAGATGGCCCAGGGCCAGAATGATGCATCTCTCTGGGGGACACATCTCAGGTCTTTCCCCTACCCCGGTCAATACCTCCACACACAGAGCCTGGTGTAGAGAGTGGATGGATCGCCTTTCACTGGCCATCACTCTCTCTACTGACTGCTGCTGACACTATAGTGTTCAGGATGTGTGTATGAGTGTGTATGAGTGTGTGTGTGTGTGTGTGTGTGTATGAGTGTGTGTGTGTGTGTGTGTGTGTGTGTGTGTGTGTGTGTGTGTGTGTGTGTGTGTGTGTGTGTGTGTGTGTGTGTGTGTGTGTGGCAGTAAGTTTCCTCTGATTGCAGGCTGATGATAATGAGCAGATAATTAAAGAACTGAAGCTGATACCACTATTCACTATTGTCCAGGATGTACAGAAGTCCACTACTCACTACTGTCCAGGATGTACAGAAGACCACTACTCACTACTGTCCAGGATGTACAGAAGTCCACTACTCACTACTGTCCAGGATGTACAGAAAACCACTACTCACTATTGTCCAGGATGTCCAGAATACCACTACTCACTACTGTCCAGGATGTACAGAAGTCCACTACTCACTACTGTCCAGGATGTACAGAAGACCACTACTCACTACTGTCCAGGATGTACAGAAGTCCACTATTCACTACTGTCCAGGATGTACAGAAGACCACTATTCACTACTGTCCAGGATGTACAGAAGTCCACTATTCACTACTGTCCAGAAGTCCACTATTCACTACTGTCCAGGATGTACAGAAGACCACTACTCACTACTGTCCAGGATGTACAGAAGACCACTACTCACTACTGTCCAGGATGTACAGAAGACCACTATTCACTACTGTCCAGAAGTCCACTATTCACTACTGTCCAGGATGTACAGAAGACCACTACTCACTACTGTCCAGGATGTACAGAAGTCCACTACTCACTACTGTCCAGGATGTACAGAAGACCACTACTCACTACTGTCCAGAAGTCCAGGCAGAAAGGCACACAACTGTCTATATAAGGTCCCACAGTTGACAGTGCATGTCAGACCGAAAATCAAACCATAAGGTCTAAGGAATTGTCCGTAGAGCTCCGAGACTGGTTTGTGTAGAGGCACAGATCTGGGGAAGGGTACCAAAATATTCTGCAGCATTGAAAGTCTCCAAGAACACAGTGGCCTCCATCCTTCTTAAATGGAAGATGTTTGGAGCCACCAAGATCTTCCTAGAGCTTGCTGCCCGGCCAAACTGAGCCATCTGGGGAGAAGGGCCTTGGTCAGGGAGGTGACCAAGACCCAATGGTCACTCTGACAGAGCTCCAGAGGTCCTCTGTGGAGATGGGAGAACCTTCCAGAAGGACAACAATCTCTGCAGCACTCCACCATTCAGGCCTTCATGGTAGAGTGGCCAGACGGGTGCCACTCCTCAGTAAAAGGCACATGACAGCCCGCTTGGAGTTTGCCAAAAAGCACCTAAAAGGACTCAGACCATGAGACACAAGATTCTCTGGTCTGATGAAACCAAGATTGAACTTTTTGGCCTGAAAGCCAAGTGTCACATCTGGAACAAACCTGGAACCATCCCTATAGTGAAGCATGGTGGTGGTAGCATCATGCTGTGGGGATGTTTTTCAGCGGCAGGGACTGGGAGACTAGTCAGGATCGAGGGAAAGATGAACGGAGCAAAGTACAGAGAGATCCTTAATGAAAACCTGCTCCAGAATGCTCAGGACCTCAGACTGGGGCGAAGGTTCACCTTCCAACAGGACAACGACTCTAAGCACACAGCCAAGACAACGCAGTAGTGCCTTCAGGACAAGCCTCTGAATGTACTTGAGTGGCCCAGCCAGAGCCTGGACTTGAACTCGAGCGAACATCTCTGGAGAGACCTGAAAATAGCTGTGCAGCAACGCTCCCCAACCAACCTGACAGAGCTTGAGAGGATCTGCAGAGAAAAATGGGAGAAACTTACCAAATACAGGTGTGCCAAGCTTGTAGAGTTATACCCAAGAAGACTCGAGGCTGTAATCGCTGCCAAAGGTGTTTCTACAAAGTACTGGGTAAAGGGGTCTGAATGCTTATGTAAATGTGACATCCGTTTTCTATTTTTAATACATTTGCAAACATTTCTTAAAACCTGTTTTTGCTTTGTCATTAAGGGGTATTGTGTGTAGAATGATGAGGGGAAAAAAACGATTTAATCAATTTTAGAATAAGGCTGTAACGTAACAAACTGTGGAAAACAAGGCTGGTCATGGCTCACATCAACACCATTAGCCCAGAAACTGGGGCCAAGCTTCCTGCCACCCAGGGACCTCTATATCAGGCAGTGTTAGAGGAAGGCCCTAAAAATTGTCAAAGACTCCAGCCACCCTAGCCATAGACTGTTCTCTCTGCACCTAGTTTAGGTCCAAAAGGCTTCTTAACAGCTTCTACCCCCAAGCCATAAGACTCCAGAACAGCTAATCAAATGGCTACCCACAATAATTGCATCCCCTCCCCTCCCCTCCTCTCCTCTCCTCTCCTCTCCTGTCCTTCCCTCCACTCCTCTCCCCTCCTCTCCTCTCCTGTCCTCTCCTCTCCTTCCCTCCTCTTCCCCTCCTCTCCTCTCCTCTCCTTCCCTCCTCTTCCCCTCCTCTCCTCTCCTCTCCTTCCCTCCTCTTCCCCTCCTCCTCCTCTCCTCTCCTGTCCTTCCCTCCTCTTCCCCTCCCCTCCTCTCCTCTCCTCTCCTCTCCTTCCCTCCTCTTCCCCTCCCCCTCCTCTCCTCTCCTGTCCTTCCCTCCTCTTCCCCTCCCTCCTCTCCTCTCCTCTCCTCTCCTTCCCTCCTCTTCCCCTCCCCTCCTCTCCTCTCCTTCCCTCCTCTTCCCCTCCCCTCCTCTCCTCTCCTGTCCTTCCCTCCTCTTCCCCTCCCCTCCTCTCCTCTCCTCTCCTCTCCTTCCCTCCTCTTCCCCTCCCCTCCTCTCCTCTCCTGTCCTTCCCTCCTCTTCCCCTCTCCTCCTCCTCTCCTCTCCTGTCCTTCCCTCCTCTTCCCCTCCCCTCCTCTCCTCTCCTCTCCTCTCCTTCCCTCCTCTTCCCCTCCCCTCCCCTCCTCTCCTCTCCTTCCCTCCTCCTCCTCCTCTCCTCTCCTGTCCTTCCCTCCTCTTCCCCTCCTCCTCCCCCTCCCCTCCTCCTCTCCTGTCCTTCCCTCCTCTTCCCCTCCTCTTCCCCTCCTCCTCCCCTCCTCTCCTCTCCTGTCCTTCCCTCCTCTTCCCCTCCCCTCCTCCTCCTGTCCTTCCCTCCTCTTCCCCTCCTCCTCTTCTCCTCTCCTGTCCTCCCCTCCTCTCCTCTCCTGTCCTTCCCTCCTCTTCCCCCCTTCCTCCTCTCCTCTCCTTCCCTCCTCTTCCCCTCCTCCTCTTCTCCTCTCCTGTCCTCCCCTCCTCTCCTCTCCTCTCCTTCCCTCCTCTTCCCCTCCTCTTCCTCTCCTCTCCTGTCCTTCCCTCCTCTTCCCCTCCCCTCCTCTTCCCCTCCCCTCCCCTCCTCTCCTGTCCTTCCCCCCTCTTCCCCTCCTCTTCCTCTCCTCTCCTGTCCTTCCCTCCTCTTCCCCTCCTCCTCTTCTCCTCTCCTGTCCTCCCCTCCTCTCCTCTCCTGTCCTTACCTCCTCTTCCCCTCCTCCTCCTCTCCTCTCCTCCCCTCCTCTCCTGTCCTTCCCTCCTCTTCCCCTCCTCCTCTTCTCCTCTCCTCCTCCTCTCCTCTCCTCTCCTTCCCTCCTCTTCCTCTCCTCTCCTGTCCTCCCCCTCCTCTCCTCTCCTGTCCTTCCCTCCTCTTCCCCTCCCCTCCTCTCCTCTCCTGTCCTTCCCTCCTCTTCCCCTCCTCCTCCTCTCCTCTCCTGTCCTTCCCTCTCCTCCTCTCCTGTCCTTCCCTCCTCTTCCCCTCCTCCTCCTCTCCTCTCCTGTCCTCCCCTCCTCTCCTCTCCTGTCCTCCCCTCTCCTCCTCTCCTCTCCTGTCCTCCTCTCCTCTCCTGTCCTTCCCTCCTCTTCCCCTACCCTCCCCAGTAGCCTTGCTACTGTTATTTTACTGCTGCTATTTAATTATTTGTTACTTTTATTTTATATTTTTATATTATTTACTTAACACTTATATTTCTTAAAACTGCATTGTTGTTTAAGGGCTTGTAAGTAAGCATTTCACTGTAAGTATTCGACAGATGTGACAAATCCAATTTGATTTGATATGAAATAGTCAAGGGGTCTGAATACTTTCTGAAAGCACTGTAGCTAATACACACACACACATTATGCACACAAACACAACATTTGCCAGGAGAGGATACACACACACACACACACACACACAGTGATTATCTCAGCCTGCCTGGCTGAGGTCCAGTGTATTCATCACATGCACTTTCTCACTGCTCATCACGTAGTGCCCCCAAAACACACACACACACACACACACACACACACACACACACACACACACACAGCACCAGGGATAAGTAATTAAACTTGATCGTCAGGGTGAGAAAAGGAAAGCGACAGCGATATGAGAAAGAGAGGAGGAGGGGAAGAGGAAGGAACGGAAGGAGGTGGGAGGCGAGGGGAGAGGAGGGGAAGAGGAGAGGAGGAGAGGCAAGGGGAGGAGGCGAGGGGAGGGGAGGAGGGGATGAGGAGAGGAGGAGGTGAGGCAAGGGGAGGAGGTGAGGCGAGAAGACAGGAGGGAAGAGGAGGAGGGGAAGAGGAGAGGAGGTGAGGCGAGGGGAGAGGAGGTGAGGCGAGGGGGTGAGGCGAGGGGAGAGGGGGTGAGGCGAGGGGAGAGGAGGTGAGGCGAGGGGAGAGGAGGTGAGGCGAGGGGGTGAGGCGAGGGGAGAGGGGGTGAGGCGAGGGGAGAGGAGGTGAGGCGAGGGGAGGCGGTGAGGCGAGGGGAGAGGAGGTGAGGCGGCGAGGCGGTGAGGCGAGGGGAGAGGAGGGGGGGAAGAGGGGAGAGGAGGTGAGGCGAGGGGGTGAGGCGAGGGGAGAGGAGGTGAGGCGAGGGGAGAGGAGGTGAGGCGAGGGGGTGAGGCGGGGGGAGAGGAGGTGAGGCGAGGGGGGGCGAGGAGGTGAGGCGAGGGGAGAGGAGGGGGGGAAGAGGAGAGGAGGTGAGGGGAGGGGAGAGGAGGAGGGCAGCATGATCCAATGCTCTTATAATCTCAGGTGATGCTGACGTAGTGCTTTCACCTCACTACTCCATCCTCACCCTACCTCCCTCCCTCCCCCCATCCTCACCCTCTCACCCTACCTCCCTCCCTCCCCCCATCCTCACCCTACCTCCCTCCCCATCCTCACACTCTCACCCTACCTCCCTCCCCCCTCTCATCCTCCCTCCCTCCTCTCTTCCCCGTCCTTGGTCTCCATTGAGGATCTTGTTCTATGATTGATTTGTGTGTTTTTAAAATGTGAAGGTAGCTAAATGAATGTCCAACTTTCTGGGACAATAAAGGACCCCCCTACACCTTCTTCCTCTGAAGATGGTCTAGTCCTCCCCCCGTGTCTCACCGATGTGGTAGAGTCCGATCCAGTCCGTGGCGTCCACTTCCTCCTTGATGTCCCAGTTGATGATCAGGTTTTGGCCCCGCCCCATCGTGAACTCGTATGTCGACGCAGTCAGCGATGACCTGCTCTCCGAGGTCACCAGGTCCGTGTCGCTATTGGCCCTTTGTAGCCCGCCACCATGACCCTCTCCATGACCTCCGACCCCTGACCGTTCACCAGCTGACCTTTCCCCGCTGTGACCCCTAGGGCCAATGCCATCACCGCCCTGGGCTGAGAGGGAGCGCAGGTTTTCAGGGCTGAGAGTGTAGCGCATGTGGGGGTTGCGCCTCCTCACCACCAGGAGATGCTCACGAGCAGTGGGAGTGGTCGTCATGGTGACCACAGGGGAGGAGGGAGGAGGGGACTGGGGGTGAGAGGGGTGGGGGTGATGGTGATGATGGGGGGAGTGGTGGTGATGGGAGGGGGAGGAAGGGTGGGGGCGGGGGCGGGGGGGGAGGACAGCCGTGGCGAGGGAGGGGCGAATGGTGGAGGTTGAGCAGGGGAGGGGGGAGAACCGTGGGCCTCGCCCAAAGCTGGAGCCAGAGAGGAGGGCCACAGGCCAGGTGGCCACAGCACAGGGCCAGAGACAGCCTGGTAGAGCCTACTAGAACCTAATAGAACACACTAGAACCTAATAGAACATACTAGAACCTAATAGAATGTACTAGAACCTAATAGAATGTACTAGAACCTAACAGAACATACTAGAACCTAACAGAACATATTAGAACCTATTAGAACGTACTAGAACCTAATAGAACATTCTAGAAGCTGACGCGCTAGCTACGGTCAGTAGAAGCCTCTAGATTCAATACTACAGTCTGGATCCAACAAGCAGCCAAGCCCAGACACAGGTCAGAGGTTAGCTAACACATCTGCACTTGTAAGGAGGTTTTCCCTTGCCATTCCCTTGCCTGCTCTTTGGAAGTCAAAAATAGGTTTACTAAGGTGACTACTGTAAAGCACTTTGTGAGAAATGTTGTTGTAAAAAGGCTTTTATGAATAAAGTTTGATTGAGTGATTGTGGAATTTGAGGCCTGTGATCCAGTCTTCCTATTGGTTGCGCTGTCTGGTCAGCGCTGGTCCAGCCCAGTTTCACTCACATCAGAACATTTAGCTTCACTTCAACACACAGTGGAGTACAACTGGAGTGGTTCAAGATTTCAATCTAGGGATGGGCTGTACCATGGCTCTTACATACAGGCCCTGAGGCTGCATGTTGGGAGGGGGGAGAGAGAGGGAGGGAGGGGATGAGGGGGGGCGAAGCTCCTCTCTCCCCCTCGTCTGTTTGGGGAGGGGTGGAGAGGAAGGATGTTGGATTGTAGTCTGGTTGGAACTAGGGTGGTCTGGGGTAGGATGTAGAGGTTGGCCAACTCTCCAGACCAATGTCTTGTCTTCTTCCAGGTGGAACAGAAAGGGGTGAGAGGGGGGAGAGAGGGAGACTGCAGGCCTGAGGTGGTGGTGGAGGTGAAGAAGGGAGGTTGGACACCTGTGAGAGGAGAGAGAGAGAGGGAGGGGGAGAAAGAGGGAGGGGACGTCAGAGATATAGCATAACGCCCAGGATCAACCAATGACAGGAGAATGACAGGAACAACAGAAGCATAGTTTATCAGACTTGGTCACCATCATTGGAACGGCAGCCCTAACAGAAGCTAACCCCAGCTTCTTAATCAATGGCAGCCCTAACACTTGATTTGGAACAGAACAAGCTAACCCCAGCTTCTTAATCAACAGCAGCCCTAACACTTGATTTGGAACAGAACAAGCTATACCCAGCTTCTTAATCAACAGCAGCCCTAACACTTGATTTAGAACAGAACAAGCTACCCCAGCTTCCTAATCAACAGCAGCCCTAACACTTGATTTAGAACAGAACAAGCCTACCCCAGCTTCCTAATCAACAGCAGCCCTAACACTTGATTTAGAACAGAACAAGCTAACCCCAGCTTCTTAATCAACAGCAGCCCTAACACTTGATTTGGAACAGAACAAGCTAACCCCAGCTTCCTAATCAACAGCAGCCCTAACACTTGATTTAGAACAGAACAAGCTATCCCCAGCTTCCTAATCAACAGCAGCCCTAACACTTGATTTAGAACAGAACGAGCTAACCCCAGCTTCCTAATCAACAGCAGCCCTAACACTTGATTTAGAAGAGAACAAGCTAACCCCAGCTTCTTAAATCAATGGCAGCCCTAACACTTGATTTGGAACAGAACAAGCTAACCCCAGCTTCTTAATCAACAGCAGCCCTAACACTTGATTTAGAACAGAACAAGCTAACCCCAGCTTCCCAATCAACAGCAGCCCTAACACTTGATTTAGAACAGAACAAGCTAACCCCAGCTTCTTAATCAACGGCAGCCCTAACACTTGATTTAGAACAGAACAAGCTAACCCCAGCTTCTTAATCAACAGCAGCCCTAACACTTGATTTAGAACAGAACAAGCTAACCCCAGCTTCTTAATCAATGGCAGCCCTAACACTTGATTTAGAACAGAACAAGCTAACCCCAGCTTCTTAATCAACGGCAGCCCTAACACTTGATTTAGAACAGAACAAGCTAACCCCAGCTTCTTAATCAACGGCAGCCCTAACACTTGATTTAGACCAGAACAAGCTAATCCCAGCTTCTTAATCAACGGCAGCCCTAACACTTGATTTAGAACAGAACAAGCTACCCCCAGCTTCCTAATCAACAGCAGCCCTAACACTTGATTTAGAACAGAACAAGCTAACCCCAGCTTCTTAATCAACAGCAGCCCTAACACTTGATTTGGAACAGAACAAGCTAACCCCAGCTTCTTAATCAACAGCAGCCCTAACACTTGATTTAGAACAGAACAAGCTATACCCAGCTTCTTAATCAACGGCAGCCCTAACACTTGATTTGGAACAGAACAAGCTATACCCAGCTTCTTAATCAACAGCAGCCCTAACACTTGATTTGGAACAGAACAAGCTAACCCCAGCTTCTTAATCAACAGCAGCCCTAACACTTGATTTAGAACAGAACAAGCTATACCCATCTTCTTAATCAACAGCAGCCCTAACACTTGATTTGGAACAGAACAAGCTAACCCCAGCTTCTTAATCAACAGCAGCCCTAACACTTGATTTAGAACAGAACAAGCTTCCCCAGCTTCTTAATCAACGGCAGCCCTAACACTTGATTTAGAACAGAACAAGCTAACCCCAGCTTCTTAATCAACAGCAGCCCTAACACTTGATTTAGAACAGAACAAGCTAACCCCAGCTTCTTAATCAACAGCAGCCCTAACACTTGATTTGGAACAGAACAAGCTATACCCAGCTTCTTAATCAACAGCAGCCCTAACACTTGATTTAGAACAGAACAAGCTAACCCCAGCTTCTTAATCAACGTCAGCCCTAACACTTGATTTAGAACAGAACAAGCTAACCCCAGCTTCCTAATCAACGGCAGCCCTAACACTTGATTTAGAACAGAACAAGCTAACCCCAGCTTCTTAATCAACAGCAGCCCTAACACTTGATTTGGAACAGAACAAGCTAACCCCAGATTCCTAATCAACAGCAGCCCTAACACTTGATTTAGAACAGAACAAGCTAACCCCAGCTTCCTAATCAACAGCAGCCCTAACACTTGATTTAGAACAGAACAAGCTAACCCCAGCTTCCTAATCAACAGCAGCCCTAACACTTGATTTAGAACAGAACAAGCTATCCCCAGCTTCCTAATCAACAGCAGCCCTAACACTTGATTTAGAACAGAACGAGCTAACCCCAGCTTCCTAATCAACAGCAGCCCTAACACTTGATTTAGAAGAGAACAAGCTAACCCCAGCTTCTTAATCAATGGCAGCCCTAACACTTGATTTGGAACAGAACAAGCTAACCCCAGCTTCTTAATCAACAGCAGCCCTAACACTTGATTTAGAACAGAACAAGCTAACCCCAGCTTCCCAATTAACAGCAGCCCTAACACTTGATTTAGAACAGAACAAGCTAACCCCAGCTTCTTAATCAACGGCAGCCCTAACACTTGATTTAGAACAGAACAAGCTAACCCCAGCTTCTTAATCAACGGCAGCCCTAACACTTGATTTAGAACAGAACAAGCTAACCCCAGCTTCTTAATCAACAGCAGCCCTAACACTTGATTTAGAACAGAACAAGCTAACCCCAGCTTCTTAATCAACGGCAGCCCTAACACTTGATTTAGAACAGAACAAGCTAACCCCAGCTTCTTAATCAACGGCAGCCCTAACACTTGATTTAGAACAGAACAAGCTAACCCCAGCTTCTTAATCAACAGCAGCCCTAACACTTGATTTAGACCAGAACAAGCTAACCCCAGTTTCTTAATCAACGGCAGCCCTAACACTTGATTTAGAACAGAACAAGCTAACCCCAGCTTCCTAATCAACAGCAGCCCTAACACTTGATTTGGAACAGAACAAGCTATACCCAGCTTCTTAATCAACAGCAGCCCTAACACTTGATTTGGAACAGAACAAGCTAACCCCAGCTTCTTAATCAACAGCAGCCCTAACACTTGATTTAGAACAGAACAAGCTATACCCAGCTTCTTAATCAACAGCAGCCCTAACACTTGATTTGGAACAGAACAAGCTAACCCCAGCTTCTTAATCAACAGCAGCCCTAACACTTGATTTAGAACAGAACAAGCTTCCCCAGCTTCTTAATCAACGGCAGCCCTAACACTTGATTTAGAACAGAACAAGCTAACCCCAGCTTCTTAATCAACAGCAGCCCTAACACTTGATTTAGAACAGAACAAGCTAACCCCAGCTTCTTAATCAACAGCAGCCCTAACACTTGATTTGGAACAGAACAAGCTATACCCAGCTTCTTAATCAACAGCAGCCCTAACACTTGATTTAGAACAGAACAAGCTAACCCCAGCTTCTTAATCAACGTCAGCCCTAACACTTGATTTAGAACAGAACAAGCTAACCCCAGCTTCCTAATCAACGGCAGCCCTAACACTTGATTTAGAACAGAACAAGCTAACCCCAGCTTCTTAATCAACAGCAGCCCTAACACTTGATTTGGAACAGAACAAGCTAAACCCAGCTTCTTAATCAACAGCAGCCCTAACACTTGATTTGGAACAGAACAAGCTAACCCCCAGCTTCTTAATCAACGGCAGCCCTAACACTTGATTTAGAACAGAACAAGCTAACCCCAGCTTCATAATCAACAGCAGCCCTAACACTTGATTTGGAACAGAACAAGCTAACCCCAGCTTCTTAATCAATGGCAGCCCTAACACTTGATTTAGAACAGAACAAGCTAACCCCAGCTTCTTAATCAACAGCAGCCCTAACACTTGATTTGGAACAGAACAAGCTAACCCCAGATTCCTAATCAACAGCAGCCCTAACACTTGATTTAGAACAGAACAAGCTAACCCCAGCTTCCTAATCAACAGCAGCCCTAACACTTGATTTAGAACAGAACAAGCTAACCCCAGCTTCCTAATCAACAGCAGCCCTAACACTTGATTTAGAACAGAACAAGCTATCCCCAGCTTCCTAATCAACAGCAGCCCTAACACTTGATTTAGAACAGAACGAGCTAACCCCAGCTTCCTAATCAACAGCAGCCCTAACACTTGATTTAGAAGAGAACAAGCTAACCCCAGCTTCTTAATCAATGGCAGCCCTAACACTTGATTTGGAACAGAACAAGCTAACCCCAGCTTCTTAATCAACAGCAGCCCTAACACTTGATTTAGAACAGAACAAGCTAACCCCAGCTTCCCAATTAACGGCAGCCCTAACACTTGATTTAGAACAGAACAAGCTAACCCCAGCTTCTTAATCAACGGCAGCCCTAACACTTGATTTAGAACAGAACAAGCTAACCCCAGCTTCTTAATCAACAGCAGCCCTAACACTTGATTTAGAACAGAACAAGCTAACCCCAGCTTCTTAATCAACAGCAGCCCTAACACTTGATTTAGAACAGAACAAGCTAACCCCAGCTTCTTAATCAACGGCAGCCCTAACACTTGATTTAGAACAGAACAAGCTAACCCCAGCTTCTTAATCAACAGCAGCCCTAACACTTGATTTAGACCAGAACAAGCTAACCCCAGTTTCTTAATCAACGGCAGCCCTAACACTTGATTTAGAACAGAACAAGCTAACCCCAGCTTCCTAATCAACAGCAGCCCTAACACTTGATTTGGAACAGAACAAGCTATACCCAGCTTCTTAATCAACAGCAGCCCTAACACTTGATTTGGAACAGAACAAGCTAACCCCAGCTTCTTAATCAACAGCAGCCCTAACACTTGATTTAGAACAGAACAAGCTATACCCAGCTTCTTAATCAACAGCAGCCCTAACACTTGATTTGGAACAGAACAAGCTAACCCCAGCTTCTTAATCAACAGCAGCCCTAACACTTGATTTAGAACAGAACAAGCTTCCCCAGCTTCTTAATCAACGGCAGCCCTAACACTTGATTTAGAACAGAACAAGCTAACCCCAGCTTCTTAATCAACAGCAGCCCTAACACTTGATTTAGAACAGAACAAGCTAATCCCAGCTTCTTAATCAACAGCAGCCCTAACACTTGATTTGGAACAGAACAAGCTAACCCCAGCTTCTTAATCAACGGCAGCCCTAACACTTGATTTAGAACAGAACAAGCTACCCCCAGCTTCCTAATCAACAGCAGCCCTAACACGTGATTTGGAACAGAACAAGCTATCCCCAACTTCTTAATCAACGGCAGCCCTAACACTTGATTTAGAACAGAACAAGCTAACCCCAGCTTCCTAATCAACGGCCGCTGTTTAACCCTAAAACAGTAGCTACAGTGACCAACGGCGTATACAGAACTGATCTACCACTCTAATAAATATTGGACATGTATTTACTAGGTTGAGGGCTGTTGTTCCAGTTCCCCCAATAGCAACAGCAGACAAACCACAGATTGTTTCTTCACTGTAACAGGCAGCCACTGGGTGATGAGGGAGGGAGAGACCCACTGGAGAAAACCCACCTTGTATCACTCCTCTGTTAACACAGTGTTTCAGATCAACCTCCTTCTCTGTTAACACAGTGTTTCAGATCAACCTCCCTCTCTGTTAACACAGTGTTTTAGATCAACCTCCCTCCCTGTTAATACAGTGTTTTAGATCAACCTCCCTCCCTGTTAACACAGTGTTTTAGATCAACCTCCCTCTCTGTTAACACAGTGTTTCAGATCAACCTCCCTCTCTGTTAACACAGTGTTTTAGATCAACCTCCCTCTCTGTTAACACAGTGTTTTAGATCAACCTCCCTCCCTGTTAACACAGTGCTTTAGATCAACCTCCCTCCCTGTTAACACAGTGTTTTAGATCAACCTCCCTCCCTGTTAACACAGTGCTTTAGATCAACCTCCCTCCCTGTTAACACAGTGTTTTAGATCAACCTCCCTCCCTGTTAACACAGTGCTTTAGATCAACCTCCCTCTCTGTTAACACAGTGTTTTAGATCAACCTCCCTCTCTGTTAACACAGTGTTTCTCTCTTCCTCTAGACTGTGGTTACATTAGTACTAGCAGGCTACTGAGGAACATATTGATCTCTCTTCCTGTCTAGACTGTGGTTACATTAGTACTAGCAGGCTACTGAGGAACATATTGATCTCTCTTCCTGTCTAGACTGTGGTTACGTTAGTACTAGCAGGCTACTGAGGAACATATTGATCTCTCTTCCTGTCTAGACTGTGGTTACATTAGTACTAGCAGGCTACTGAGGAACATATTGATCTCTCTTCCTGTCTAGACTGTGGTTACATTAGTACTAGCAGGCTACTGAGGAACATATTGATCTCTCTTCCTGTCTAGACTGTGGTTACATTAGTACTAGCAGGCTACTGAGGAACATATTGATCTCTCTTCCTGTCTAGACTGTGGTTACATTAGTACTAGCAGGCTACTGAGGAACATATTGATCTCTCTTCCTGTCTAGACTGTGGTTACATTAGTACTAGCAGGCTACTGAGGAACATATTGATCTCTCTTCCTGTCTAGACTGTGGTTACATTAGTACTAGCAGGCTACTGAGGAACATATTGATCTCTCTTCCTGTCTAGACTGTGGTTACATTAGTACTAGCAGGCTACTGAGGAACATATTGATCTCTCTTCCTGTCTAGACTGTGGTTACATTAGCACTAGCAGGCTACTGAGGAACATATTGATCTCTCTTCCTGTCTAGACTGTGGTTACATTAGTACTAGCAGGCTACTGAGGAACATATTGATCTCTCTTCCTGTCTAGACTGTGGTTACATTAGTACTAGCAGGCTACTGAGGAACATATTGATCTCTCTTCCTCTAGACTGTGGTTACATTAGTACTAGCAGGCTACTGAGGAACATATTGATCTCTCTTCCTCTGGACTGTGGTTACATTAGTACTAGCAGGCTACTGAGGAACATATTGATCTCTCTTCCTCTAGACTGTGGTTACATTAGTACTAGCAGGCTACTGAGGAACATATTGATCTCTCTTCCTCTAGACTGTGGTTACATTAGCACTAGCAGGCTACTGAGGAACATATTGATCTCTCTTCCTGTCTAGACTGTGGTTACATTAGTACTAGCAGGCTACTGAGGAACATATTGATCTCTCTTCCTCTAGACTGTGGTTACATTAGTTCTAGCAGGCTACTGAGGAACATATTGATCTCTCTTCCTGTCTAGACTGTGGTTACATTAGCACTAGCAGGCTACTGAGGAACATATTGATCTCTCTTCCTATCTAGACTGTGGTTACATTAGTACTAGCAGGCTACTGAGGAACATATTGATCTCTCTTCCTGTCTAGACTGTGGTTACATTAGTACTAGCAGGCTACTGAGGAACATATTGATCTCTCTTCCTGTCTAGACTGTGGTTTCTCTTAGCAGTCTTACCATCTCCCTCTCACTTCCCCTCTCTCTCTCTGTCTCTCTCTCTCTATATCTCTCTCTCTCTCTGACTCTCTCTCTCTCTGACTCTCTCTCTCTCTGTCTAACTATCTCTCGCTCTCTCTCTCTCTCTCTCTCTCTCTGTGTGTGTAACTCTCTCTCTGTCTAACTATCTCTCTGTCTAACTATCTCTGTCTCTGTCTAACTCTCTCTCTGTCTGTCTAACTCTCTCTCTGTCTAACTCTCTCTTTGTCTAACTATCTCTGTCTCGCTCTATCTGTCTCTCTCTGTCTAACTCTCTCTCTCTGTCTAACTATCTCTGTCTAACTATCTCTGTCTAACTATCTGTCTCTGTCTAACTCTCTCTCTGTCTCGCTCTGTCTCTCTCTCTCTGTCTAACTCTCTCTCTGTCTGTCTCTCTCTCTCTGTCTGTCTCTCTCTCTCTGTCTGTCTCTATGTCTGTCTCTCTCTCTCTCTCTGTCTCTCTCTCTATCTATTTTCATCAATGTCATCTCTCACTCCCTCTCTCCAAAACAAGGTCTTCTGTTGCCATGGTAAATCTCATTACGCCAAACCAGACAAATAGGCACGCATGAACGCACACACAAACCCAGACACCCAGAGTCATAAAACGAACAAGAGTGCAGGCAGAAACACAACAATCTAAAAACACAACAACCAATCAATCCCTTTCTCTGTCACCCTCTCTCTCGTTCGCTCCCTCCCCTCCTCCCACACTCTGCCCATTCCCTTCCCGTCTGCTTCCCTCCCCTCCTCCCACACTCTGCCCATTCCCTTCCCGTCTGCTTCCCTCCCCTCCTCCCACACTCTGCCCATTCCCTTCCCGTCTGCTTCCCTCCCCTCCTCCCACACTCTGCCCATTCCCTTCCCGTCTGCTTCCCTCCCCTCCTCCCAACACTCTGCCCATTCCCTTCCCGTCTGCTTCCCTCCCCTCCTCCCACACTCTGCCCATTCCCTTCCCGTCTGCTTCCCTCCCCTCCTCCCACACTCTGCCCATTCCCTTCCCGTCTGCTTCCCTCCCCTCCTCCCACACTCTGCCCATTCCCTTCCCGTCTGCTTCCCTCCCCTCCTCCCACACTCTGCCCACTCCCTTCCCGTCTGCTTCCCTCCCCCCCCTCCCACACTCTGCCCATTCCCTTCCCGTCTGCTTCCCTCCCCTCCTCCCACACTCTGCCCATTCCCTTCCCGTCTGCTTCCCTCCCCTCCTCCCACACTCTGCCCATTCCCTTCCCGTCTGCTTCCCTCCCCTCCTCCCACACTCTGCCCATTCCCTTCCCGTCTGCTTCCCTCCCCTCCTCCCACACTCTGCCCACTCCCTTCCCGTCTGCCTTCACAGGCCTGCTATAAACAGGAGTAGACACATACAGCTGGAGGGAACGGGAGAGGCAGGACTGAAGGGAGAGCAGGGCAGGTGGTACACTAGAGTGCTGCTTATGTAAGTAGCTGATAGGTTGGACAGGGGAACAGAGGGTTCTGTCATGTGATTCTCTGATGTTCTTCACACAATGAGGAGGGAGAGAGACAGAGAGAGAGAGAGAGAGAGAGAGAGAGAGAGAGAGAGAGAGAGAGAGAGAGAGAGAGAGAGAGAGAGAGAGAGAAAGACAGAGAGAGAGAGTGTCTATAACTGCATGTATTACAAAGAAAACATGCTTGAGGAAAGAATGTATCTTGTGCAACATAATGGTAAGTGTGTGTATGTGTGTGTGTGTGTGTGTGTGTGTGTGTGTGTGTGTGTAAGTGTTTACATGTAAGGCTATATGATATGACATAGTAGCTAGCTGGGGTACACTGACTACCAACACAGATCACTAACACAACAGACAGTCTGACTACCAACACAGATCACTAACACAACAGACAGTCTGACTACCAACACAGATCACTAACACAACAGACAGTCTGACTACCAACACAGATCACTAACAAAACAGACAGTCTGACTACCAACACAGATCACTAACACAACAGACAGTCTGACTACCAACACAGATCACTAACACAACAGACGGTCTGACTACCAACACAGATCACTAACAAAACAGACAGTCTGACTACCAACACAGATCACTAACACAACAGACAGTCTGACTACCAACACAGATCACTAACACAACAGACAGTCTGACTACCAACACAGAACACTAACACAACAGACAGTCTGACTACCAACACAGATCACTAACACAACAGACAGTCTGACTACCAACACAGATCACTAACAAAACAGACAGTCTGACTACCAACACAGATCACTAACACAACAGACAGTCTGACTACCAACACAGATCACTAACACAACAGACAGTCTGACTACCAACACAGATCACTAACACAACAGACAGTCTGACTACCAACACAGATCACTAACACAACAGACGGTCTGACTACCAACACAGATCACTAACACAACAGACAGTCTGACTACCAACACAGATCACTAACACAACAGACAGTCTGACTACCAACACAGATCACTAACACAACAGACGGTCTGACTACCAACACAGATCACTAACAAAACAGACAGTCTGACTACCAACACAGATCACTAACACAACAGACAGTCTGACTACCATCACAGATCAGTTATCAAACAGAGAGAGTCAGTATCTTTCCTGCCTGGAGACCAGAAGGAACTAG
>NW_021823073.1:927355-1039855 GCF_901001165.1 Salmo trutta | reverse complement strand
CTCTAACCAGAGTCAGTTAAATCAGGGAGGAGGATAACCTCTAACCAGTCAGTTAAATCAGGGAGGAGGATAACCTCTAACCAGAGTCAGTTAAATCAGGGAGGAGGATAACCTCTAACCAGAGTCAGTTAAATCAGGGAGGAGGATAACCTCTAACCAGTCAGTTAAATCAGGGAGGAGGATAACCTCTAACCAGAGTCAGTTAAATCAGGGAGGAGGATAACCTCTAACCAGAGTCAGTTAAATCAGGGAGGAGGATAACCTCTAACCAGTCAGTTCAATCAGGGAGGAGGATAACCTCTAACCAGAGTCAGTTAAATCAGGGAGGAGGATAATCTCTAACCAGAGTCAGTTAAATCAGGGAGGAGGATAACCTCTAACCAGAGTCAGTTAAATCAGGGAGGAGGATAACCTCTAACCAGTCAGTTCAATCAGGGAGGAGGATAACCTCTAACCAGAGTCAGTTAAATCAGGGAGGAGGATAACCTCTAACCAGAGTCAGTTAAATCAGGGAGGAGGATAACCTCTAACCAGTCAGTTCAATCAGGGAGGAGGATAATCTCTAACCAGAGTCAGTTAAATCAGGGAGGAGGATAACCTCTAACCAGAGTCAGTTAAATCAGGGAGGAGGATAACCTCTAACCAGTCAGTTCAATCAGGGAGGAGGATAACCTCTAACCAGAGTCAGTTAAATCAGGGAGGAGGATAACATCTAACCAGTCAGTTAAATCAGGGAGGAGGATAATCTCTAACCAGAGTCAGTTAAATCAGGGAGGAGGATAACCTCTAACCAGAGTCAGTTAAATCAGGGAGGAGGATAAGCTCTAACCAGAGTCAGTTAAATCAGGGAGGAGGATAACCTCTAACCAGAGTCAGTTAAATCAGGGAGGAGGATAACCTCTAACCAGTCAGTTAAATCAGGGAGGAGGATAACCTCTAACCAGAGTCAGTTAAATCAGGGAGGAGGATAACCTCTAACCAGAGTCAGTTAAATCAGGGAGGAGGATAACCTCTAACCAGAGTCAGTTAAATCAGGGAGGAGGATAACCTCTAACCAGAGTCAGTTCAATCACGGAGGAGGATAACCTCTAACCAGAGTCAGTTAAATCAGGGAGGAGGATAACCTCTAACCAGAGTCAGTTAAATCAGGGAGGAGGATAACCTCTAACCAGAGTCAGTTAAATCAGGGAGGAGGATAACCTCTAACCAGAGTCAGTTAAATCAGGGGGAGGATAACCTCTAACCAGAGTCAGTTAAATCAGGGAGATAACCTCTAACCAGAGTCAGTTAAATCAGGGAGGAGGATAACCTCTAACCAGAGTCAGCTAAATCAGGGGGAGGATAACCTCTAACCAGAGTCAGTTAAATCAGGGAGGAGGATAACCTCTAACCAGAGTCAGTTAAATCAGGGAGGAGGATAACCTCTAACCAGAGTCAGTTAAATCAGGGAGGAGGATAACCTCTAACCAGAGTCAGTTAAATCAGGGAGGAGGATAACCTCTAACCAGAGTCAGTTAAATCAGGGAGGAGGATAATCTCTAACCAGAGTCAGTTAAATCAGGGAGGAGGATAATCTCTAACCAGAGTCAGTTAAATCAGGGAGGAGGATAACCTCTAACCTCTAACCAGTCAAGCACACACACACACACACACACACACACACACACACACAAACACAAACAAACACACACACAAACTCACCTGTGGCATTAAATGTACTGTAATCTGGCCACATCAATCTAACTGCTCTGAATAGATGGCTTTGTAACTGGACTGGGTCGACACACAAACACGTAACCTCTGGCTCTGTCCTGGTTGTAGAGTCCTGTGGCGCCGTCTCAACCCCCTATCAGTATCAGTGCAGGGCTGGCTACTGTCTGTCAGAACACCTGAGACCCATTAGCTAATGATCTGACACCCCTCACTCCTACTGGGCAGAGAGACACACGAGAGGACCTACCTCCTGAAGATGCCGGCCAGGACAGAGAGACACACGAGAGGACCTACCTCCTGAAGACGCTAGCCAGGACAGAGAGACACACGAGAGGACCTACCTCCTGAAGACGCTAGCCAGGACAGAGAGACACACGAGAGGACCTACCTCCTGAAGACGCCAGCCAGGACAGAGAGACACACGAGAGGACCTACCTCCTGAAGACGCTAGCCAGGACAGAGAGACACACGAGAGGACCTACCTCCTGAAGACGCCAGCCAGGACAGAGAGACACACACGAGAGGACCTACCTCCTGAAGACGCCGGCCAGGGCAGAAAGACACAAGAGAGGACCTACCTCCTGAAGATGCCGGCCAGGACAGAGAGACACACGAGAGGACCTACCTCCTGAAGATGCCGGCCAGGACAGAGAGACACAAGAGAGGACCTAACTCCTGAAGACGCTAGCCAGGACAGAGAGACACACGAGAGGACCTACCCCCTGAAGATGCTGGCCAGGACAGAGAGACACACGAGAGGACCTACCTCCTGAAGATGCCGGCCAGGACAGAGAGACACACGAGAGGACCTACCTCCTGAAGATGCCGGCCAGGACAGAGAGACACACGAGAGGACCTACCTCCTGAAGACGCCGGCCAAGGCAGAGAGACACACGAGAGGACCTACCTCCTGAAGAAGCCGGCCAGGACAGAGAGACAGCTGATTCAGCCGTCTCCCCTACCTTCACCTCCCTACCCACCAATCCAATATCCTGTTGTAGTCTACACACCATCCAATATCCTGTTGTAGTCTACACACCATCCAATATCCTGTTGTAGTCTACACGCCATCCAATATCCTGTTGTAGTCTACACCCCATCCAATATCCTGTTGTAGTCTACACGCCATCCAATATCCTGTTGTAGTCTACACGCCATCCAATATCCTGTTGTAGTCTACACGCCATCCAATATCCTGTTGTAGTCTACACGCCATCCAATATCCTGTTGTAGTCTACACGCCATCCAATATCCTGTTGTAGTCTACACCCCATCCAATATCCTGTTGTAGTCTACACGCCATCCAATATCCTGTTGTAGTCTACACGCCATCCAATATCCTGTTGTAGTCTACACGCCATCCAATATCCTGTTGTAGTCTACACGCCATCCAATAGCCTGTTGTAGTCTACACGCCATCCAATATCCTGTTGTAGTCTACACGCCATCCAATATCCTATTGTAGTCTACACACCATCCAATATCCTGTTGTAGTCTACACACCATCCAATATCCTGTTGTAGTCTACACACCATCCAATATCCTGTTGTAGTCTACACGCCATCCAATATCCTGTTGCAGTCTACACGCCATCCAATATCCTGTTGCAGTCTACACGCCATCCAATATCCTGTTGTAGTCTACACACCATCCAATATCCTGTTGTAGTCTACACGCCATCCAATATCCTTTTGTAGTCTACACGCCATCCAATATCCTGTTGTAGTCTACACGCCATCCAATATCCTGTTGTAGTCTACACACCATCCAATATCCTGTTGTAGTCTACACACCATCCAATATCCTGTTGTAGTCTACACACCATCCAATATCCTGTTGTAGTCTACACACCATCCAATATCCTGTTGTAGTCTACACACCATCCAATATCCTGTTGTAGTCTACACGCCATCCAATATCCTGTTGTAGTCTACACGCCATCCAATATCCTGTTGTAGTCTACACGCCATCCAATATCCTGTTGTAGTCTACACGCCATCCAATATCCTGTTGTAGTCTACACGCCATCCAATATCCTGTTGTAGTCTACACGCCATCCAATATCCTGTTGTAGTCTACACACCATCCAATATCCTGTTGTAGTCTACACACCATCCAATATCCTGTTGTAGTCTACACAGAGCTGAAGGAAGGGGAACAAACATGACCAACACAACAGTTAGTGTTACTGTCCTGGTTATAACAACATGACCAACACAACAGTTAGTGTTACTGTCCTGGTTATAACACACATGACCAACACAACAGTTAGTGTTACTGTCCTGGTTATAACAACATGACCAACACGTTAGTGTTACTGTCCTGGTTATAACAACATGACCAACACAACAGTTAGTGTTACTGTCCTGGTTATAACAACATGACCAACACAACAGTTAGTGTTACTACCCTGGTTATAACAACATGACCAACACAACAGTTAGTGTTACTGTCCTGGTTATAACAACATGACCAACACAACAGTTAGTGTTACTGTCCTGGTTATAACAACATGACCAACACGTTAGTGTTACTGTCCTGGTTATAACAACACGACCAACACAACAGTTAGTGTTACTGTCCTGGTTATAACAACATGACCAACACAACAGTTAGTGTTACTGTCCTGGTTATAACAACATGACCAACACAACAGTTAGTGTTACTGTCCTGGTTATAACAACATGACCAACACAACAGTTAGTGTTACTGCCCTGGTTATAACACACATGACCAACACAACAGTTAGTGTTACTGCCCTGGTTATAACAACATGACCAACACAACAGTTAGTGTTACTGTCCTGGTTATAACAACATGACCAACACAACAGTTAGTGTTACTGCCCTGGTTATAACAACATGACCAACACAACAGTTAGTGTTACTGTCCTGGTTATAACAACATGACCAACACAACAGTTAGTGTTACTGTCCTGGTTATAAATAACTGTAACTGTTACTGCTATTTATACCACAGCAAAAAACACACAAGCACACACCCACACCACACATGAGCGTGGACTTGTTCTCCTGACATGACCCACTCAGCCCTCCTAAAACAGCCCAGAACATGGAGCTCAATGTCAGCTACATTACTGACACGTCCTGTCTAGTCCAGAGAGGAAAACACCAACATAGGCCTTTCCTTCACCCCTTCCTGTGTACGCAGTGATCACACACACACAAATAGGCACACATACAAAAAAAACACACAAGTATACACACACACACACACACACACACACACACACACACACACACAAATAGGCACACATACAAAAAAACACACAAGTATACATGTATATACACACACACACACTCACAGTCACATGCTCTTTCTTACAACGTCATCACAGATGTAAACATTTCTATGTGAAATGTTTGAACATTCAGATAGGAGATGACTTGGCTCACTAATGGAATGTGTAAACAAATACTTGAGTCCATCTATTCCTGTCCGGTATGTTGTTGTTCCACTGGTACTGTTGGTTTGTAGCTGCTACTAGAAACAGAGAAGGGAGGTTCTGGCTCGGACAAGGCTACTTAACAAACAAGTAGTAGGTTATTACTATGTTACAATGGAAGCATGTTACCAGGTTATTTCTTATTAAGCACCTGGACATTTATGTGTTGTAAAATAAAGGTGCCATATCACTGCAACTCTATACTACCAGCCACACCTACTGCCTTCAGGGTACTGAGATCAGGTTGGCAGACTACTGCCTTCAGGGTACTGAGATCAGGTTATCAGACTACTGCCTTCAGGGTACTGAGATCAGGTTGTCAGACTACTGCCTTCAGGGTACTGAGATCAGGTTGGCAGACTACTGCCTTCAGGGTACTGAGATCAGGTTGTCAGACTACTGTCTTCAGGGTACTGAGATCAGGTTGTCAGACTACTGCCTTCAGGGTACTGAGATCAGGTTGGCAGACTACTGCCTTCAGGGTACTGAGATCAGGTTGTCAGACTACTGCCTTCAGGGTACTGAGATCAGGTTGTCAGACTACTGCCTTCAGGGTACTGAGATCAGGTTGTCAGACTACTGCCTTCAGGGTACTGAGATCAGGTTGGCAGACTACTGCCTTCAGGGTACTGAAATCAGGTTGTCAGACTACTGCCTTTAGGGTACTGAAATCAGGTTGGCAGACTACTGCCTTCAGGGTACTGAGATCAGGTTGGCAGACTACTGCCTTCAGCCTTCAGGGTACTGAGATCAGGTTGGCAGACTACTGCCTTCAGGGTACTGAGATCAGGTTGGCAGACTACGGCCTTCAGGGTACTGAGATCAGGTTGGCAGACTACTGCCTTCAGGGTACTGAGATCAGGTTGGCAGACTACTGTCTTCAGGGTACTGAGATCAGGTTGGCAGACTACTGTCTTCAGGGTACTGAGATCAGGTTGGCAGACTACTGTCTTCAGGGTACTGAGATCAGGTTGGCAGACTACTGCCTTCAGGGTACTGAGATCAGGTTGGCAGACTACTGCCTTCAGGGTACTGAGATCAGGTTGTCAGACTACTGCCTTCAGGGTACTGAGATCAGGTTGTCAGACTACTGCCTTCAGGGTACTGAGATCAGGTTGTCAGACTACTGCCTTCAGGGTACTGAGATCAGGTTGTCAGACTACTGCCTTCAGGGTACTGAGATCAGGTTGTCAGACTACTGCCTTCAGGGTACTGAGATCAGGTTGGCAGACTACTGCCTTCAGGGTACTGAGATCAGGTTGTCAGACTACTGCCTTCAGGGTACTGAGATCAGGTTGGCAGACTACTGCCTTCAGGGTACTGAGATCAGGTTATCAGACTACTGCCTTCAGGGTACTGAGATCAGGTTGTCAGACTACTGCCTTCAGGGTACTGAGATCAGGTTGGCAGACTACTGCCTTCAGGGTACTGAGATCTGGTTGTCAGACTACTGTCTTCAGGGTACTGAGATCAGGTTGTCAGACTACTGCCTTCAGGGTACTGAGATCAGGTTGGCAGACTACTGCCTTCAGGGTACTGAGATCAGGTTGGCAGACTACTGCCTTCAGGGTACTGAGATCAGGTTGTCAGACTTGGCACAGAGACAGGTATGGAGGTATGTGGGTTTCCCTGACCTGTTCTGTCCTGTCACCTCAGGTCACGGTGGTGATGCTCATACAGGGTAGACTAGTGAATCTCAATTAAAAGGAGGAGGGATCAGGATTGGACCAGGATCAGAGAGAGAGAGTGATCCAGGGCCGAGAGCCTGTCTAGAGCCTAGAGGAAGAGAGGGAGAGAGAGAGAGAGAGAGAAAGAGAGAGACTAGACACAGCCAACCGTCATCCAATCAGCTTCAAGCTTCAGGCATACAGGGTTTACACTCCCTAATCACCCTGTCAGGAGATTACACTGAGAAAGGAGGGAGGGATGAAGGTAGTATGGGAGGAAGAGGAGAGAGGGAAATGGGGGAGAGAGAGACAGAGAGAGGAGGGAGTAGGCAGCGAGAGAGAGAGAGAGAGAGAGTGGAGAGAACAAGTGAAAGAGGGAGAGAGTGAAAGAGGGCGAGGTAGCACTGTACAGAGAGCAGAGCTCTTAAAGGGCTGGCACAGCGGAGGTGGTATTGAGATATCTGAGATGTAGCCTACAAAACCGTTTCCACATGAGGCCGAAATAGGATGGTAGAGAGCGATGCGATATGGGTGTGTTTGTGTGTGTATGGAGTGACAGGTGTCACTCCATACACAGTTTAGGTTATAGTGTAGTAATGTTAGGTTAGCTCCCATAAGATTCTCCCTCTCCTCTCCTGTCCACCCTCTGGTTTTGGATTCAACCACAGACAGGTACCATTCCTAAAATACACTGGAGTTATGTGACAATACTGTTGACTAAAGTACTAAAAACAACCCTCCTCTATTCTCTCCGCTTACAGGAAATTAGGTCATAAGTCCAAGAGAAAAGCAGAGGCAGACAGGCAGTAGACCCCAGTCACATGGGTGGTGGGTAGTGGTTAAGGTGTATTAACAGAGCTACAGGTAAGGTGTATTAACAGAGCTACAGGTAAGGTGTGTTAACAGAGCTACAGGTAAGGTGTATTAACAGAGCTACAGGTAAGGTGTGTTAATAGAGCTACAGGTAAGGTGTGTTAACAGAGCTACAGGTCAGGTGTATTAACAGAGCTACAGGTAAGGTGTGTTAACAGAGCTACAGGTAAGGTGTGTTAACAGAGCTACAGGTAAGGTGTGTTAACAGAGCTACAGGTAAGGTGTGTTAACAGAGCTACAGGTAAGGTGTGTTAACAGAGCTACAGTTAAGGTGTGTTAACAGAGCTACAGGTAAGGTGTGTTAACAGAGCTACATGTCAGGTGTATTAACAGAGCTACAGGTAAGGTGTGTTAACAGAGCTACAGGTAAGGTGTGTTAACAGAGCTACATGTCAGGTGTATTAACAGAGCTACAGGTAAGGTGTGTTAACAGAGCTACAGGTAAGGTGTGTTAACAGAGCTACAGGTAAGGTGTGTTAACAGAGCTACAGGTAAGGTGTGTTAACAGAGCTACAGGTCAGGTGTGTTAACAGAGCTACAGGTAAGGTGTGTTAACAGAGCTACAGGTCAGGTGTGTTAACAGAGCGACAGGTAAGGTGTGTTAACAGAGCTACAGGTAAGGTGTGTTAACAGAGCTACAGGTAAGGTGGTTAACAGAGCTACAGGTAGGTGTGTTAACAGAGCTACAGGTAAGGTGTGTTAACAGAGCTACAGGTAAGGTGTGTTACAGAGCTACAGGTAAGGTGTGTTAAGCAGAGCTACAGGTAAGGTGTGTTAACAGAGCTACAGGTAAGGTGTGTTAACAGAGCTACAGTTAAGGTGTGTTAACAGAGCTACAGGTAAGGTGTGTTAACAGAGCTACATGTCAGGTGTATTAACAGAGCTACAGGTAAGGTGTGTTAACAGAGCTACAGGTAAGGTGTGTTAACAGAGCTACAGGTCAGGTGTGTTAACAGAGCTACAGGTAAGGTGTGTTAACAGAGCTACAGGTAAGGTGTGTTAACAGAGCTACAGGTAAGGTGTGTTAACAGAGCTACAGGTAAGGTGTGTTAACAGAGCTACAGGTCAGGTGTGTTAACAGAGCTACAGGTAAGGTGTGTTAACAGAGCTACAGGTCAGGGTGTGTTAACAGAGCGACAGGTAAGGTGTGTTAACAGAGCTACAGGTAAGGTGTGTTAACAGAGCTACAGGTAAGGTGTGTTAACAGAGCTACAGGTAAGGTGTGTTAACAGAGCTACAGGTAAGGTGTGTTAACAAAGCTACAGGTAAGGTGTGTTAACAGAGCTACAGGTCAGGTGTGTTAACAGAGCTACAGGTAAGGTGTGTTAACAAAGCTACAGGTAAGGTGTGTTAACAGAGCTACAGGTAAGGTGTGTTAACAAAGCTACAGGTAAGGTGTGTTAACAGAGCTACAGGTAAGGTGTGTTAACAGAGCTACAGGTAAGGTGTGTTAACAGAGCTACAGGTAAGGTGTGTTAACAGAGCTACAGGTAAGGTGTGTTAACAGAGCTACAGGTAAGGTGTGTTAACAGAGCTACAGGTAAGGTGTGTTAACAGAGCTACATGTAAGGTGTGTTAACAGAGCTACATGTAAGGTGTGTTAACAGAGCTACAGGGTGATCCATGGAGTCACTGTGTTTAGGGACAGTGAATGTAAGAGGCAAAGTGGACAGCCAGTGTGGAACGGAATGACTGGTATTATATTCAGTTGGTCAACAACAACACAGATACAATGCAACCTAAATGGCACCCTATTCCCTATATAGTGCACTACTTTTGACCAGAGCCTTATGGGCACTGGTCAAAAGTAGTGCACTACATTGGAAATAGGGTGCCGTTTGGCCATAGAGTTCGGAAGTTCCTGGCCAGTGGCACAGGATGGAATGTAATGGGCAGGGCTCTGAGCTCTGGGCTGTGGACAGGAAGCTAGCTGCAGTGTGTGTATGTGTGTGTGTGTTGCCTAGGCTACATATTGTTCTCCATCACACACCACCAGTTATTTCTGGACTCCCAGTCAGCCCCTGTAAGGTCTCATGTACATAATGTCCAGTGAAATGTCCAGTTCTAACCCTATGAAGGACATGACTAGGCCAATACAAGACAGAGCCTACCATTAGTTTAGAACAGAAAATACATTCACATAGTTTGGCCATGCGCGCCTACTCAAAAACATATAGGTCTGTGACTCCCCTGGCAAGCCCCACTGTCCTGTGTGATCCTCTATGATCTCAGTAAACTGGTTCACACACACACACACACCACACACACACACACACACACACACACACACACACACACACAGCCAGATGTTGCACAGAAGTAGTTCATGTTTAACTCTATTACTGTGGTGTCTGTGAGTTAAGGCCGTATTGAGCCAATTAGAGAGATGAATCCCAGGCCCTGCTGTTATTGACTTAAAGAAACAAGGCTGGTTCTGACCACACCATTACTCATGAAACACCCATATTGCAATCGCTTTCTATCTGTTCATACTTATACATAGAGAAATAAGGGATTTATTTCTGACTAACATGTTCCCTCAGAAACCTATTATAGGCTGTCACAACAACTAGTTGGTGGGCCGCTGCCAAGTAGACTATATATGATGCATTGTCATATATCAACATGACATTACACTAGTCACTAAATACCTGACACAACGTCACAGGCACCAGCAGTTCTACACTACTAGACCACAGGCCTATACTGAGATCATTTAAAACCCGTTAAACGATTCAATTGTTGTTATTATGGGCTTGAACTCATTTCTTGAATAATATAAATATCCCACATATGTGAAGTGTATTATCGCCCACTCTAGCCTGGATACCCAAACGTGTTCGCTGTCAATCTGTCACAAGTAGCATCACTTTCCGTGTCAGCCCAGCTCGCGAGTTCCCGGGATGAAAACAATAACAGCAAATCCCAGCGAAAACCCAGTACCCATTATGTAAGCACACCTCACTTACCGTCAAAATAACTTGGAACACCGTACCGTAATCGACACCGCAAGCCCGCTTTCCCGTGTACTTTTTTACGGTGAATGTTATGTAGTATAACCAAGTAGCAGTAGCTAGCTACATGTTTATTTCCCGACGTCTGATCATGGACGACAGATCCGCATGGGCCGTGCTCCACCGACGGTCTGTGGACTCCCAGCCGTGTTCCAGCGCTCTTTCCCGGCGGCACTGTGTCGCTCGCTTCCGCTCCCTTCCAGTCTCCCGTCTGTCAAATGTCCGCCGTAAAATCTGGTTCTCGATCCGAGGTTGCGATATGTCATCTGTTAGATTTCATAGCATTGGTGGATAAACTCCGTTAGTTTCTACCGAACCGTTACTTGACGTGCCAGTCTGCAGTAAAGAAAGCGCTCCTCTTTTCTTAATTATTTAGAAGACCCCATATCCGCTGCACTGTTTCCGCTCCTGTGGCAGCAACAGGGAATACGTTCGTATTTCGTAGCATCTCTCCTTGGTGACAGGTCGGAACGGTGCCAGCATATCGAGATATTAACAACACTTTTCCAAAAGTCAACCCTTGAATCGCGTTGAGGAACTTTCTAAAAGGCTATATCTGGTAAACCGTGCGCTAGCTGGCGCGGCAGAACGTTGTTTGGACCAGCGGCATCAGTCAGTATACGAGCCTAGTGGATGAAAGTAGACTAGATGCATCACTAGCACTATGAGGAAGCAGGGACAAGATGTTAGCAGATGGTAGAGAGATGGACGGAGGGATTTGGTCAATCTCACTTTTATAATCCCTGTAGCAAAACAAAGAAGCCAGTCAGATGTTTTTCCAACAATATCAGTCTTCTGGGTCAGATAAAATAAAATGCACCACAAATGGTTAATAAACAGATTTTTTTTATTTATTTCCATGTATTCAAATACATTTTTCTACAAAATCTATGTACACAAGTTAGAGTAAACATAAGGTGTTGTTGACAACAATATATACAAAACATGTTTTTTAGCAAGGCTGTGGAACAGGGAGTAACTGACTGGGGTGATTTTAAATGTGACCCCTGGATACATCTAGTATTCCTATGGTATATAGGACTTCCTATACATCATACAGTGTAATAGTATTCCTATGGTATATAGGACTTCCTATACATCATACAGTGTAATAGTATTCCTATATCAGGACATCATATGACATCACAGTGTTTCCCCTATATTCATTTAGCAGTGGCAGCCCGCCGCTGCTCAATTGTTGCTGCCACTCCCCCCCCCCCAAAAAAAAATATACATATTTTTTTCTATGTAGAAAAGCTAATGGAGGGATAGATTTTTTAATAAGCTTATCTTTGAGAACAAAAAAATATAATCACCAAAATAAAAACTAGAGTCAGGGAGAATCAAAAATTCCCCAAATATCATGTCATGGGGCCCCACATTGATTTTGTTATAACGTTTCAGTCATTCAGATAGCATAAGAACACGGCATAAGCCATGGCAAAATGTGCAGAATTGCAGGACATTTGTTTTTAAAGTGAGCATTTTTCTCCTAGCACCATGACAAAATGTGTAGATTTGCAGGAAAATAGCTTTAAAACTAACATTTTTTCTGCCCTATGGCAAAATGTGTAGAATTGCAGAAAATTTGCTTCAAAACACCAAAATGTCTCTGCTCATTTTCGGTCGGAGACCGTGCCATTGGCCACACCAACTACACTAACTTTGCCATCGTTGCTGAAAAAAATATTTGGGGAAACACTATCTTATACCATCAATTATGTCTCATAATACACATCACATAGGCCGTTATACAGGTCAGTATAGAGGACCTGATAGGTCATTATACAGGTCAGTATAGGAGGACCTGATAGGTCATTATACAGGTCAGTATAGAGGACCTGATAGGTCATTATACAGTTCAGTATAGAGGACCTGATAGGTCATTATACAGTTCAGTATAGAGGACCTGATAGGCCATTATACAGGTCAGTATAGGAGGACCTGATAGGCCATTATACAGGTCAGTATAGGAGGACCTGATAGGCCATTATACAGTTCAGTATAGAGGACCTGATAGGTCATTATACAGTTCAGTATAGAGGACCTGACAGGCCGTTATACAGGTCAGTATAGAGGACCTGACAGGCCGTTATACAGGTCAGTATAGAGGACCTGACAGGTCATTATACAGTTCAGTATAGAGGACCTGATAGGTCATTATACAGGTCAGTATAGAGGACCTGATAGACCGTTACACCGTGCAGTATAGAGGACCTGATAGGCCGTTACACCGTGCAGTATAGAGGACCTGATAGGCCATTATACAGGTCAGTATAGAGGACCTGATAGGTCATTATACAGGTCAGTATAGGAGGACCTGATAGGTCGTTATATAGGTCAGTATAGAGGACCTGATAGGTCATTATACAGGTCAGTATAGAGGACCTGATAGGTCATTATACAGGTCAGTATAGAGGACCTGATAGGCCATTATACAGGTCAGTATAGAGGACCTGATAGGCCATTATACAGGTCAGTATAGAGGACCTGATAGGCCATTATACAGGTCAGTATAGGAAGACCTGATAGGTCATTATACAGGTCAGTATAGAGGACCTGATAAGTCATTATACAGGTCAGTATAGAGGACCTGATAAGTCATTATACAGGTCAGTATAGGAGGACCTGATAGGATGTTACACCGTGCAGTATAGGAGGACATGATAGGCCATTATACAGGTCAGTATAGGAGGACCTGATAGGTCATTATACAGGTCAGTATAGGAGGACCTGATAGGTCATTATACAGGTCAGTATAGGAGGACCTGATAGGCCGTTATACAGGTCAGTATAGGAGGACCTGATAGGCCGTTACACCGTGCAGTATAGAGGACCTGATAGGCTGTTACACCGTGCAGTATAGGAGGACATGGTAGGCTGTTACACCGTGCAGTATAGGAGGACATGATAGGCTGTTACACCGTGCAGTATAGAGGACCTGATAGGCTGTTACACCGTGCAGTATAGGAGGACCTGATAGGTTGTTACACCGTGCAGTACGTGTTGATGAGGTGTCGTACCATCTCAGTGTTTCCACTGGCCTGGTAGATGATTGACAGGTTGAAGGCTATCTCTCTACGCAGGTCTACCTGGTCAGCCTCAATACCCTGTAGGAGAGAGATGAGGAAGAGATGAGGTGTCTGTGTCTGTAGTATATACCTCTAGTGTAAGAGGAGGGAAGCTGAGAGCCTTGTGGTAATAGTGAATGGAGAGGTATGTCTGTAGTATATACCTCTAGTGTAAGAGGAGGGAAGCTGAGAGCCTTGTGGTAATAGTGAATGGAGAGGTGTGTCAGTAGTATATACCTCTAGTGTAAGAGGAGGGAAGCTGAGAGCCTTGTGGTAATAGTGAATGGAGAGGTATGTCTGTAGTATATACCTCTAGTGTTAGAGGAGGGAAGCTGAGAGCCTTGTGGTAATAGTGAATGGAGAGGTGTATCTGTAGTATATACCTCTAGTGTAAGAGGAGGGAAGCTGAGAGCCTTGTGGTAATAGTGAATGGAGAGGTGTATCTGTAGTATATACCTCTAGTGTAAGAGGAGGGAAGCTGAGAGCCTTGTGGTAATAGTGAATGGAGAGGTGTATCTGTAGTATATACCTCTAGTGTAAGAGGAGGGAAGCTGAGAGCCTTGTGGTAATAGTGAATGGAGAGGTGTGTCTGTAGTATATACCTCTAGTGTTAGAGGAGGGAAGCTGAGAGCCTTGTGGTAATAGTGAATGGAGAGGTGTATCTGTAGTATATACCTCTAGTGTAAGAGGAGGGAAGCTGAGAGCCTTGTGGTAATAGTGAATGGAGAGGTGTATCTGTAGTATATACCTCTAGTGTAAGAGGAGGGAAGCTGAGAGCCTTGTGGTAATAGTGAATGGAGAGGTGTGTCTGTAGTATATACCTCTAGTGTAAGAGGAGGGAAGCTGAGAGCCTTGTGGTAATAGTGAATGGCGAGGTGTATCTGTAGTATATACCTCTAGTGTAAGAGGAGGGAAGCTGAGAGCCTTGTGGTAATAGTGAATGGAGAGGTGTGTCTGTAGTATATACCTCTAGTGTAAGAGGAGGGAAGCTGAGAGCCTTGTGGTAATAGTGAATGGAGAGGTGTATCTGTAGTATATACCTCTAGTGTAAGAGGAGGGAAGCTGAGAGCCTTGTGGTAATAGTGAATGGAGAGGTGTGTCTGTAGTATATACCTCTAGTGTTAGAGGAGGGAAGCTGAGAGCCTTGTGGTAATAGTGAATGGCGAGGTGTGCCAGGCCCATCTGCTGCAGGGCCCGTCCCAGGTTGTACATGCTCTCCTGGCAGTGCCCACGCAGCTCCACGTAACGCCACAGGAACGAGAAGCCCTGCCACAACACACAGACACACACGTTATGACACAAAACACACATGACACACAGGGTCCACACACACACACGCACACACACACACACACACACACACACACACACACACACAGAGGGTCTACACACACACACAGACAGACAGAGGCTTACAGGCTTACAAAAGGGGTGACTGTATGACTTTATAACAGGCTTTATAGCACATCCCACAACCACACCACATGAACACATACATCCTGTAGGTTCTATACAGTTCTATGGGACACAATAGGAGTCTGACCTGCAGTATCAGCGGGTGGCGTTTAACCACAAACTTCTGAGACGCCATGTGGAAGAAGGTGAGGCCAACACACAGACTGTACAGAGGTTCATCTGGCTTAGACCTGAACGCCTGAACATACTGACCTAGAGACACAGAGACACAGACACAGAAAGAACACAGAGAGAGACACAGAGACAGAGAGAGACAGAGAGAAATTAATTCCTACTTGGATTCCGCATTAGCCTGGATGTGCATAAACCATTCCCCTGGATAGAAGGCCATAGTTTTATGTAGTGTGGACCTGTAGTGTGCATCTGTAGTGTGCATCTGTAGTGCGCATCTGTAGTGTGCATCTGTAGTGTGCATCTGTAGTGTGCATCTGTAGTGTGTAACTATAGTGAGCATCTGTAGTGTGCATCTGTAGTGTGCATCTGTAGTGTGCATCTGTAGTGTGCATCTGTAGTGTGTATCCGTGTGGTCGTACCGAGTGCGTGTTTGAAGCTGCCAGACACCAGTGCATTGTGTCCACTGAGAACACACAGGGCGTGGTTGTCTGGGTTCTTCATCATCAGACGCAGACAGAACCGATGATGACGCACATCCTGGGAGTGAAGGGTCACCTGGTGGGAGAGGACAGGGAGAATGAGTGAGCTGGTATGTGTGTGTGTGTGTGTGTGTGTGTGTGTGTGTGTGTGTGTGTGTGTGTGTGTGTGTGTGTGTGTGTGTGTGTGTGTGTGTGTGTGTGTGTGAAGGACCACCTGGTTGAATACATTCCACAGCATGGGCCACTCCTGCTTCTCCATCAGCGTCAGCCTACAGACAGATGAACGGAGGTTAGAGGTCATGGTACACCTCCTGATCTAACACACATGGAGTGTCTATGACTAGGAGGAAGAGCTTTCTCTTTAGATGTTTCTGGAGTCAGTAGGACAGACAGTCAGTAGGACAGACAGCCAGACAGTCAGTAGGACAGACAGCCAGTCAGTCAGTAGGACAGACAGCCAGTCAGTCAGTAGAACAGATAGCCAGCCAGTCAGTAGGACAGCCAGTCAGTCAGTCAGTAGGACAGCCAGCCAGCCAGTCAGTCAGTAGCACAGCCAGCCAGCCAGTCAGTAGGACAGCCAGCCAGTCAGTCAGTAGGACAGCCAGCCAGTCAGTCAGTAGGACAGCCAGCCAGTCAGTCAGTAGGACAGCCAGCCAGTCAGTCAGTAGGACAGCCAGCCAGTCAGTCAGTAGGACAGCCAGCCAGTCTGTCAGTATCACAGTCAGCCAGTCAGTAGGACAGCCAGTCAGTCAGTCGGACAGCCAGTCAGTCAGTAGGACAGCCAGTCAGTCAGTCAGTAGGACAGCCAGTAGGACAGTCAGTAGGACGGCCAGTCAGTCAGTAGGACAGCCAGTCAGTCAGTAGGACAGCTAGTCAGTCAGTAGGACAGCCAGGCAGTCAGTAGGACAGCCAGTAGGACAGCCAGTCAGTCAGTTGGACAGCCAGTCAGTCAGTAGGACAGCCAGTCAGTCAGTAGGACAGCCAGTCAGTCAGTAGGACAGCCAGTCAGTCAGTAGGACAGCCAGTAGGACGGCCAGTAGGACGGCCAGTAGGACGGCCAGTCAGTCAGCCAGTAGGACGGCCAGTCAGTCAGCCAGTAGGACAGCCAGTCAGTCAGCCAGTAGGACAGCCAGTCAGTCAGTAGGACAGCCAGTCAGTCAGTAGGACAGCCAGTCAGTCAGTAGGACAGCCAGTAGGACAGCCAGTCAGTCAGTAGGACAGCCAGTCAGTCAGTCAGTCAGTAGGACAGCCAGTCAGTCAGTCAGTCAGTAGGACAGCCAGTCAGTCAGTCAGTAGGACAGCCAGTCAGGAGGACAGCCAGTCAGTCAGTAGGACAGCCAGTCAGTCAGTAGGACAGCCAGTCAGTAGGACAGCCAGTCAGTAGGACAGCCAGTCAGTAGGACAGCCAGTCAGTAGGACAGCCAGTCAGTAGGACAGCCAGTCAGGAGGACAGCCAGTCTGACCTGATGTAATCGTAGGCCTTGCGGTAGTTATGGTCCAGGAAAGCAGCAGACAGACCAAAGAACTCCAGCTCTTTCCTCTTCACCTAAACAACACATTACTGTCCTGTACATTTAACCAAGAAAGTGCTAACAATACATTTATAAAGAGATAACAATAAATTAGTCATTTTTCAAATACAAAACATTTTCTTTATAATTAACAATTTCTTAATTTGAATGACAGGAAGTGAAAGTGCCAGAGAACGCCAGCTGGTTCCTCTTTACCTTGACGTCATAGAAGGAGTAGAACTCCAGAGAAGAGTCCACCAGCAGCTCTGCCTCTTTAAAACGCTTCATCTCACACAGCGTACACACACACCTCACCAACAGTAACCACCAGTCTTCACGAGACAACACACTGGTCTTACCTGGGGAGGGAGGGAGGGAGGTGGAAGTGAGTAAGAGAGAGAACATTGCTTAATGGTTTCTCTCTTTGGGTCTGTAATCTCTCAGTACATGTCTAATATGTGATGAATCAGAGTGTTACCACTGATGTCCTGGTAGGCTGCTTCCTGGTCATCGATGTCTGACACCAGGTCCTTAGACACCTTGACCAGACGCAGGTGTCTGACCCCCGACCACATGCTGGCTCTGACACACACCTGGGCCCGCGTCATCGCCACCTGAAGGACAACACAGTAGGAATAACATCAGTGTGTGTGAGAGAGAGAGAGAGAGAGAGAGAGAGAGAGAGAGAAGCCTACCTTCAGCAGCATAGCCAGCATGGTCAGCATAGAATCCAGGTAGTCATCCAGTCGGCCTTGAGAACGCAGGAGAGTAGAGCGGTGCAGCAGCAGCTTCAACTCCTGGACAACACACACACACACACACACACACACACACACAGGGATAATCAGTACACACACCCTGACACCCTGCCCTCCCCTCCCTCCCTCCCTCCCTCCCTCTCCACCTGCCTGCTGTGCTGCGGAGGCGTCCTGTGCCAGTGTGTCTGGGTCGTACATGGGCTCCAGGGCCTTGAGGGCACAGAGAGGTCGACCCAGCTGCTGCTGCAGAGTAGACAGACACAGCCTGGCCTCTAGGTGAAGAGGAGCCATCTGTACTACCTTACTGTAACTCTTCACTGCTACCTCCATGTGTCCCAGCGCCTTCAGACACTCTGGAGGAGACATGGAGACACACATTACAATACATTACATTACAATACATTACATTACAATACATTACATTACATTACATTACAATACAATACAATACAATACATTACATTTCAATTAACACTTTAGGAACTGTTGAGATGATGCCGTTTTAACGCGCTACTATGACGCCGTTATAACGCGCTACTATGACGCCGTTGTAACGCGTTACTATGACGCCGTTGTAACGCGCTACTATGACGCCGTTGTAACGCGTTACTATGACGCCGTTGTAACGCGTTACTATGACGCCGTTGTAACGCGTTACTATGACGCCGTTGTAACGCGCTACTATGACGCCGTTGTAACGCGCTACTATGACGCCGTTGTAACGCGCTACTATGACGCCGTTGTAACGCGTTACTATGACGCCGTTGTAACGCGTTACTATGACGCCGTTGTAACGCGTTACTATGACGCCGTTGTAACGCGCTACTATGACGCCGTTGTAACGCGTTACTATGACGCCGTAACGCGTTACTATGACGCCGTAACGCGTTACTATGACGCCGTTGTAACGCGCTACTATGACGACGTTGTAACGCGCTACTATGACGCCGTTATAACGCGTTACTATGACGCCGTTGTAACGCGTTACTATGACGCCGTTATAACGCGTTACTATGACGCCGTTATAACGCGTTACTATGACGCCGTTATAACGCGTTACTATGACGCCGTTATAACGCGTTACTATGACGCCGTTATAACGCGTTACTATGGCGCCGTTATAACGCGTTACTATGATGCCGTTATAACGCGTTACTATGACGCCGTTGTAACGCGCTACTATGATGCCGTTGTAACGCGCTACTATGATGCCGTTATAACGCGTTACTATGACGCCGTTATAACGCGTTACTATGATGCCGTTATAACGCGTTACTATGACGCCGTTATAACGCGCTACTATGATGCCGTTATAACGCGTTAGAAGACCTGTCAGGAGGTTCCTTTTATGCATTATTATCATCTCATAATGATCCGGACAAAATAACAGCCAGTTTGAGACAGTTGACTCTGTGTGTGTGTGTGTGTGTGTGTGTGTGTGTGTGTGTGTGTGTGTGTGTGTGTGTGTGTGTGTGTGTGTGTGTGTGTACCTACCAGCGTGTCGGAGCCAGACAACAGCCAGGTTGTATCTCTCAGAGCAGACCAGAGCAGAGAGGAGAGGCAGGGCTGAGTTGTACTCTCCCTCGTCCAGGAAGGCCTCAGCCACGTCCAGGTACAGATCCCCCAGCTCCTCTGGGCTCTGCTCCATCAGAGACGTCAACATGGACTGGGGGGTAGAGAGGATGTTACAACGCCCATTTCTACATTCAGAAACAAAAATTATAAGGTGTGATATTTGGTAGGAGTCTATGTGTTCCCAAAGCAGACAGATATGTTGTGTGGTACTCACATCCAGAGGTCTGTAAACATGCTGGTGGATCAGACAGACCATGAGCTTCACTCTGATGTCCACTGGTACATGGTCTGGAACTACCACCTTTCTAACCTCCCCTGGAGAGGGACAGATATGGAGAGAGAGAGGGGAGGAGGGAGGGAGAGAGAGGGGAGGAGGGAGGGAGGGAGATATGGGAGGAGATATGGAGAGATATGGAAAGAGAGAGGGGGGGAGGGAGAGAGAGGGGAGGAGGGAGGGAGAGAGAGGGGAGGAGGGAGGGAGGAGAGAGAGAGAGAGAGAGAGGGGAGGAGGGAGGAAGGGAGGGAGGGATGGAGAGAGAGAGGGGAGGAGAGAGGGAGGGAGAGAGAGAGAGAGAGGGGAGGAGGGAGGGAGGGAGAGAGAGAGAGAGGGGAGGATGGAGGGAGGGAGAGAGAGATAGGGGAGGAGGGAGAGAGAGAGAGAGAGATAGGTGACGAGGGAGAGAGCGATAGGGGAGGAGGGAGAGAGAGATAGGGGAGGAGGGGGAGAGAGATAGGGAGGAGGGGGAGAGAGAGATAGGGGAGGAGGGAGAGAGAGATAGGGGAGGAGGGAGAGAGAGATAGGGGAGGAGGGAGAGAGAGATAGGGGAGGAGGGAGAGAGAGATAGGGGAGGAGGGAGAGAGAGATAGGGGAGGAGGTAGAGAGAGATAGGGGAGGAGGGTGAGAGAGAGATAGGGGAGGAGGGGGAGAGAGAGATAGGGGAGGAGGGGGAGAGAGAGATAGGGGAGGAGGGGGAGAGAGAGATAGGGGAGGAGGGAGAGAGAGAGATAGGGGAGGAGGGAGAGAGAGAGATAGGGGAGGAGGGAGAGAGAGAGATAGGGGAGGAGGGAGAGAGAGAGATAGGGGAGGAGGGAGAGAGAGAGATAGGGGAGGAGGGAGAGAGAGAGATAGGGGAGGAGGGAGAGAGATGAGGGAAAAGGAAGAGAGAGGGGGGAAAGAGATGGGTGAGGAGGGAAGAAGTGAGGGAGAGAGTGTGAGGAAGAGAAAGGCATAAGACAGTTCTGCATAGCAATGTTACTGGCTCTCCACTCTGACAACTTATCAAAACCAACACTTCATAATGAAGTCCTAGATCCAGACAGTAGGACAGACTTCATAATGAAGTCCTAGATCCAGACAGTAGGACAGACTTCATAATGAAGTCCTAGATCCAGACAGTAGGACAGTAGGACAGACTTCATAATGAAGTCCTAGATCCAGACAGTAGGACAGACTTCATAATGAAGTCCTAGATCCAGACAGTAGGACAGACTTCATAATGAAGTCCTAGATCCAGACAGTAGGACAGTAGGAGAGTAGGACAGACTTCATAATGAAGTCCTAGATACAGACAGTAGGACAGACTTCATAATGAAGTCCTAGATCCAGACAGTAGGACAGACTTCATAATGAAGTCCTAGATCCAGACAGTAGGACAGTAGGCCAGACTTCATAATGAAGTCCTAGATCCAGACAGTAGGACAGACTTCATAATGAAGTCCTAGATCCAGACAGTAGGACAGACTTCATAATGAAGTCCTAGATCCAGACAGTAGGACAGACTTCATAATGAAGTCCTAGATCCAGAACAGTAGGACAGACTTCATAATGAAGTCCTAGATCCCCGACAGTAGGACAGGACTTCATAATGAAGTCCTAGATCCAGACAGTAGGACAGTAGGGACAGACTTCATAATGAAAGTCCTAGATCAGGACGAGTTTGGACAGTAGGGACAGACTCATAATGAAGAGTCCTAGATCCAGACAGTAGGACAGTAGACAGACTTCATAATGAAGTCCACTAAGATCCCAGACCAGTAGGACCCAGTAGGACAGACTTCATATGAAGTCCTAGATCCCAGACAGTAAGGACAGTAGGACAGACTTCATAATGAAGTCCTAGAATCCAGACAGTAGGGGACCGTAGGACCAGACTTTCATAATGAAGTCCTAGATCCCGACAATAGGACAGTAGGACAGACTTCATAATGAAGTCCTAGATCCAGACAGTAGGACCAGGACTTCATCCATGATACGTCCTAGAGTCTCAGGACATGCTAGATCCAGACAGTAGGACAGACTTCATAATGAAGTCCTAGATCCAGACAGTAGGACAGTAGGACAGACTTCATAATGAAGTCCTAGATCCAGACAGTAGGACAGTAGGACAGACTTCATAATGAAGTCCTAGATCCAGACAGTAGGACAGTAGGACAGACTTCATAATGAAGTCCTAGATCCAGACAATAGGACAGTAGGACAGACTTCATAATGAAGTCCTAGATCCAGACAGTAGGACAGACTTCATAATGAAGTCCTAGATCCAGACAGTAGGACAGACTTCATAATGAAGTCCTAGATCCAGACAGTAGGACAGACTTCATAATGAAGTCCTAGATCCAGACAGTAGGACAGACTTCATAATGAAGTCCTAGATCCAGACAGTAGGACAGTATGACAGACTTCATAATGAAGTCCTAGATCCAGACAGTAGGACAGTAGGACAGACTTCATAATGAAGTCCTAGATCCAGACAGTAGGACAGTAGGACAGACTTCATCATGAAGTCCTAGATCCAGACAGTAGGACAGTAGGACAGACTTCATAATGAAGTCCTAGATCCAGACAGTAGGACAGACTTCATAATGAAGTCCTAGATCCAGACAGTAGGACAGTAGGACAGACTTCATAATGAAGTCCTAGATCCAGACAGTAGGACAGTAGGACAGACTTCATAATGAAGTCCTAGATCCAGACAGTAGGACAGACTTCATAATGAAGTCCTAGATCCAGACAGTAGGACAGTAGGACTGACTTCATAATGAAGTCCTAGATCCAGACAGTAGGACAGTAGGACAGACTTCATAATGAAGTCCTAGATCCAGACAGTAGGACAGACTTCATAATGAAGTCCTAGATCCAGACAGTAGGACAGTAGGACAGACCTCCAGTCTCCTCTGTTGTCGTTGTTTCCATCTCCTTTTCTTTATCTGGGTTCTCCTCTGCTTCCATCTTCTTCTGCTCCTCTGGGTTCTCCTCTGCTTCCATCTTCTCCTGCCCCTCTGGGTTCTCCTCTTCTGCAAGGTCTGGCTTAGGTTCTCCTCTCTCCAGGACGATCCCGCAGAACTGGACTAGAACCTGAGGAGGGAAAACACTGGTCACACACACACACACACACACACACACACACACACACACACAGGTCTATGAAACTAACACACACACACACCTACCTGAAGGGCCTTGCCGTGTTGGTGGTTGGCGATGTAGAGCTCAGCAGCCATGTTGATGCTCTCGTCTGTCACCAGCTCTGGGTGTCTCCTCAGGGCCTCCTCCATCACCCCCATGGCTGACGGCAGGTCACTACTCTCATAGTAGCTTCTGGAGAGAGAACACACACACACACACATCACCGTTACACACTGAACCTAACACACACATCACCGTTACACACTGAACCTAACACACATCACCGTTACACACTGAACCTAACACCCGATCACCGTTACACACTGAACCTAACACACATCACCGTTACGCACTGAACCTAACACACACACATCACCGTTACACACTGAACCTAACACCCATCCCCGTTACACACTGAACCTAACACACATCACCGTTACACACTGAACCTAACACACTCATCACCATTACACACTGAACCTAACACACACTGAACCTAACACACACATCACCGTTACACACTGAACCTAACACACATCCCCGTTACACACTGAACCTAACACACATCACCGTTACACACTGAACCTAACACTCATCACCGTTACACACTGAACCTAACACACATCCCCGTTACACACTGAACCTAACACACACATCACCGTTACACACTGAACCTAACACACATCACCGTTACACACTGAACCTAACACCCGATCACCGTTACACACTGAACCTAACACACATCACCGTTACGCACTGAACCTAACACACACACATCACCGTTACACACTGAACCTAACACACACATCACCGTTACACACTGAACCTAACACCCACATCACCGTTACACACTGAACCTAACACACATCACCGTTACACACTGAACCTAACACACACACACATCACCGTTACACACTGAACCTAACACATACACACATCACCGTTACACACTGAACCTAACACACACACATCACCGTTACACACTGAACCTAACACACACACATCACCGTTACACACTGAACCTAACACACACACACATCACCGTTACACACTGAACCTAACACACATCACAGTTACACACTGAACCTAACACACCATCACCGTTACGCACTGAACCTAACACACCCATCACCGTTACACACTGAACCTAACACACCCATCACCGTTACACACTGAACCTAACACACATCACCGTTACACACTGAACCTAACACACACACATCACCGTTACACACTGAACCTAACACCCCCATTGCTTGTGTGTGAATGAGTTTGTGCAGTATCTGGTTGTGTGTGTATCTGTGTACATGTGCATGGCGGACTAGCCTCACTTGGCCATGTCTCGTGACAGCTGCATGAAGTGCTCTCCGTCAGTAGGGGGCAGTAGGTTGAGGATACGGCGGTACCCGTCCATGGACTGCTTGTGTTCCCCCACCTGCTCATACAGGCTGCAACGTTCCCATAGGTAGCGCACATTACTGGGGTCATACTTAATGGCTGGGAGGGAGACAGACAGACAGACAGACAGACAGACAGACAGACAGACAGACAGACAGACAGACAGACAGACAGACAGACAGACAGACAGACAGACAGACAGACAGACAGACAGACAGACAGACAGACAGACAGACAGACGAAGAAATGGGGATAGAGAAATGTGTTAGAAGACAATTATTTCAGTGAGGTTGCCATTGATTGATTGAAATTCTTAGATAATTAAAATGAGTAGCTCAAGCCAACATTAGTTGGCCATCAGTATCAACCACCTCTAACTAGTAGTAAATCAATCAAATATAAAACAGATTTGAGCAGTTTGAGGTCACAGGTCAGGGGTCAGAGGGCCAGGGTTAGCGGTCAGGGGTCACCTCACCTTTGGTGTAGCAGATGATGGCCTGCCTGATGTTGTCCTGCTCCAGAGACATGTCGGCCAGCTTGACCCACTCCTCACAGTCGCTGGGGTTGAGATGGGCAGCGATCAGGCCAAACTGTAGAGACTTCTCCATGTCCCCCTGGTCTTCATAGATCATAGCCAGGGTGGAGAAGGGCTCGTAGGCCAGGGGGGCTGGTGGGAGAACGGTGAATAGAAGGGTTAGGTGGGACTCAATTTTAGTCAGCGTTTAACAGGAAGGCCTTCCTCATTGACACTTCCTGGTTAATATATTTTTAAAGACAACTTTGATGAATTCAGATCAGTCTTGCTGCACAAGTCGGAAACTCTGAACCTCCCAGTTAAAATTAACATAAGCTATTTGTGTAGAGCTAATTATTGGATGATTCTGATACTTTCCAAGTGGGAAATTCAGATATTATCTTTCTCAGAGTTTTCAGATTCCTAGTTACAGCGTGTCCTGAATGCAGCATAAGTCTCTACAATGACTTTTGTGAATTGAGATGGCTACTACAGCAGTGTCTAGTGACAAATAAATGCCCTGTCTGTTGCTCCTCTGTCCTGGAATACTGCCCATCCTGTCTGATGATCTCCTCTATCCTGGAACACTACCCATCCTGTCTGATGATCTCCTCTATCCTGGAACACTACCCATCCTGTCTGATGATATCCTCTATCCTGGAACACTACCCATCCTGTCTGATGATCTCCTCTATCCTGGAACACTACCCATCCTGTCTGATGATCTCCTCTATCCTGGAACACTACCCATCCTGTCTGATTATCTCCTCTATCCTGGAACACTAGCTACCCTGTCTGATTATCTCCTCTGTCCAGGAACACTAGCCATCCTGTCAGATGATCTCCTCTATCCTGGAACACTACCCATCCTGTCTGATGATCTCCTCTATCCTGGAACACTACCCATCCTGTCAGATGATCTCCTCTATCCTGGAACACTACCCATCCTGTCTGATGATCTCCTCTATCCTGGAACACTACCCATCCTGTCTGATGATCTCCTCTATCCTGGAACACTACCCATCCTGTCTGATGATCTCCTCTATCCTGGAACACTACCCACCCTGTCTGATGATCTCCTCTATCCTGGAACACTACCCATCCTGTCTGATGATCTCCTCTATCCAGGAACACTACCCATCCTGTCAGATGATCTCCTCTATCCTGGAACACTACCCATCCTGTCAGATGATATCCTCTATCCTGGAACACTACCCATCCTGTCAGATGATCTCCTCTATCCTGGAACACTGCCCACCCTGTCTGATGATCTCCTCTATCCAGGAACACTACCTACCCTGTCTGATGATCTCCTCTATCCAGGAACACTACCTACCCTGTCTGATGATCTCCTCTATCCTGGAACACTACCCACCCTGTCTGATGATCTCCTCTATCCAGGAACACTACCTACCCTGTCTGATGATCTCCTCTATCCAGGAACACTACCTACCCTGTCTGATGATCTCCTCTATCCTGGAACACTACCTACCCTGTCTGATGATCTCCTCTATCCAGGAACACTACCTACCCTGTCTGATGATCTCCTCTATCCAGGAACACTACCTACCCTGTCTGATGATCTCCTCTATCCTGGAACACTACCTACCCTGTCTGATGATCTCCTCTATCCAGGAACACTACCTACCCTGTCTGATGATCTCCTCTATCCAGGAACACTACCTACCCTGTCTGATGATCTCCTCTATCCTGGAACACTACCCACCCTGTCTGATGATCTCCTCTATCCAGGAACACTACCCATCCTGTCTGATGATCTCCTCTATCCTGGAACACTACCTACCCTGTCTGATGATCTCCTCTACCCTGGAACACTACCCATCCTGTCTGATGATCTCCTCTATCCAGGAACACTACCCATCCTGTCTGATGATCTCCTCTATCCTGGAACACTACCACCCTGTCTGATGATCTCCTCTATCCTGGAACACTACCCATCCTGTCTGATGATCTCCTCTACCCACGAACACTACCCATCCTGTCTGATGATCTCCTCTATCCTGGAACACTACCTACCCTGTCTGATGATCTCCTCTATCCTGGAACACTACCTACCCTGTCTGATGATCTCCATACACATCAGGACGGCATCCTCCTTGTCTCCGCGGGCGTAACGGATGTTGGCTTCTCCCATGAGGCCCCTCAGGGCCCGGGGCAGCTTGCTGCGGTTACGTCTCTCCTGGACAGTACAGAATCACCATCAATAGTCCCATGTCAACAAACACTGCAGCATGACCAGTGAACCAGGCTCAAATGATGACTAGACTAACTTTGCCTGAGACTAGCCATAATTCAACTAGTATCGCATACACAACACCTCTATGGTCAAACTATGGCTAACATGGCGTTAGCTCCCTGATCTAATGTCAAGGCTCAGAGGGCTAACAGTCTTGTGAACCCTGTTAGAATGACGACGGGCCTTTATCTCATTGTCACCTTCATCATCTTCTTGTTCTCTCGGTTAAGCTCCATTTCCAGAGCAAAGACATCCCCAGCTGAGGGGCCTTCCTCGTCTCCTTTAGCTTCAACCTTCCTCTCCTCCTCTGAATCCTCCTCTTCCTCCTCCTCTTCTTCATAATCATCATCATCATCCTCCTCCTCCTCCTCAGTCTGTTCAGTCTCTGTTCCCTCCCCCATCATCGAGGCAAAGGCTTTCTGGACAGAGGGGCTGACGCCTTCCTCGGGATCCGCTGGCAAGGACAGAAGAGGTGGATAGTTGGCATACAACAATGACTTGACTGGAATTGCTTAAGAAAACATGAAGAGTGCCTAGGCTTTAGCTCAGCGGGCTAATACAAGATTGTGGGGAGCAGAAGATCCGTGTTCCGAAACCAAGCAGTCACACATGACTGAACAAGTGGAGACTCACACCTGCGGGCCTTTTTTTGGAACATTTTCTCGGGCTGCGGCCGTGGGAAGTGCTGGGGAGAGTGTCATCTGGTCCAATCTCTTCATCTTCATCTGAACGTCCTTCGTTCGATACCTGAGAGAAGAGATCCGAGATGAGATGCTTTCAACACAGGCATTCGTGAAAGGCGTTCCAGTAGCATATATTATATCATTGCGAGCTCCAAAACTTGTACAGAAGTTTGATCTTTTCAACGTTATTACAGCATGCAGAGTGGATGTCCCACTTACCTTCAATTTAGCTTTTCTTTCCTCTCTCCGTATTTCAAACTCCTCGAATGAAATCCTTCCCTCCAGGTAGTCAATGAGCTCTGAGCTGAACCCCGACATCTCATCGACTAACTAAAACGATTTATGGTGTTTAAATACACGTAAAACAACGATGATAATTCTCATTGTAAACATTTCATTTTGACAACACGAGTGGCACTGGCGACTGTTAATGACGTATCTCAAAGCGACGGCAGGTCTTCTTCGACGCTTCAAAAGGTAGATTTGTAAATCGTTACATACCGCCACCTATCGATTAATGCACGAACCACAAAAATACAAAGAGAGACAAATACACACATAAAGTATCTGATAAAGATAATACATTGGTATATTATTCTTTGATGATTTTGGTATGAGTCATTGGGAGTAAATTCGTTTTTGGTTGTTGTTGTTGTGTTCAGACCGTTCATATTCCGGAACGGCAGGTGGCGCTGTTCTATACCATATCGTTAGACAAATCCCAGCCCGTTCGCTTCTTCCATCGTCACCGATGTTATGGCGGACTACAACAAGCACAGCAGCAAGCGGCTCTCTGATGATGGAGGTGATACTAGTACATCTTTAGGGGCAATGTATCGCTGTCTTGTCGAAATAAGACTAGAAGTATAACGTTACATCGACCAGCTGTAACCAATAGAACATTCCCATGCTCATCGTGTCCGCTTGTGAACGGAGCTTCGGCCTGTCCCCATTCAGCTAGCTAGATAGCAGCCATTGATGTAACTAGATAGCTAGCTGGTTTTATTTGCTAGCTTTACACGAGATCGCTAGGTTAGCCACTGCAGCTGCTTATGTATGATGGAGCAATGTTTACGATTGTTTTTCAAATACTTTTGTCGGTAAACACAACTGATATGGGCTTCACTTGGCATGCAGCCAGTTTCATAAGAAGACACATTTATCTAGCTAAGACAGATAAATGCATAGGATGCAACATGCGTTGAACGTTACAAATCTGTAACATGATATGCAATAAACTATAAGCTATGCATGCACATATGCTATGTGGTAAATTGCAATAGTGTTAAAATATCTAGCTAGGTTTATGACCAAAAGACCGACCATAACCGCAACAGTAGTGGGAGTGTTTGGTCCTTTCACACATCGACTTCCAAGCAGGTTCACCCATAGAATTAGGAATTCCTTTAATAGGATCTCTATGGATTCACCCACCTACCGGTAACCCGGCAACCACTCCCAGGTAACAGTAGCTCATCCTTGGTTTCCCAGGCAACAGTTGCTCACCTTGGTAAGTTGTTTCGCCTCCAGCAGGACCGGAGGAGAAGGAAGGCAGTGTGAAAACTAAGACTGTCTCTTCCAGCACTGGAGGAGGGGGGAAACGCTCGGCCCAGGAGGTCAGCCCTGGCCCGGGGAAGGAGTCCACCTCAAGCAACCCGGTACCCCCAGCCCCCAAAGTCTCCAAGATAGGGTTTGGTCTGATCAGCCAGCCTATAAAGAAGCCTGCGCCCATCTCCATCAAGCTGGGTGCTAGTGTGAGTACCATTAGGGGGGGGGGGGGGTTAGTGTGTGTGTGACATCTATCTCAGTGTGTGTGGTTGACAGATGTGTGTATCTCTCCATTTTAGAAACCCAAAGAGCCTGTACCTGTACCTGCCAAGAAACCAGCTCTGGCCTCGGTTTTCAATGTCGACTCTGATGATGTGAGTTAAGGCGTCAGCATGCTTCATTTCGGCTGGCACCTAGCCAAACTCGGCTAGCCGAACCGAACGAGTGTGCTTGCATACTCTCTTAAAATAACTTTGCTGGAAAAATGAGAAAAAAGCTGCAATAGTACTGTTTGTCCATTTTGAGACACTGTAGCCAGTATACGCTTCCTCAAAATAGTCAGAATAAATAAAAAAAGAACTCAAGAAATGTAATTAATTTAGAAGTTTTTGCTGAGGAGATCTTAGTCGCGTAAGTTTACATCTAACTAAGATGTTTCTTGCAGTATTTTTCAAAGAAAAGTAATCTCTCATTGAATGACAGACTTTACTGAAGAATCCCAACTGTTGACCAATCAGAGACGAAGGGGTGTACACTTCCGCTCCGAACTTCAGCTTGCCTATAGAAAGAAAATGTTGTGTACCCGAAAAACCCTTCACCGAAATCCAAAACAAACAGAAATGTCACAAAATGTTGTCACAATATATGCACAAACTGTTTTGGCTTGGAAGCATGCGGACACTTTCTCACACACACACACATAATATCCCAATAGATTAGTAGGTTGTGCAAAGAAACTGTCATATGCTGTGAAACATCAATGCTAATGCCTGTGCTGTAACCACAGAGCTGTAATAACAGCTGTTTTCTCCTCTGCTCTGACAGAGTGAGGAGGAGATGCCTGCAGAAGCCAAGATGAGGATGAAGAACATTGGCAGGTAAGAAGCACAACGTTTGAATTATTATCTCAAAATGTTTTTACAATATCTCGCAAATTTTATCTGAAATTCCAGGTTTTCTGACATAATACTCTGTTTATAAATCATTTAAATGTAATGTACCTATTCCTAGATCCTTGTCAAGTATTCTACCTAGTGTGCGTCTCTGAAATGGCATCCTATTGCCTATTAGTTAACTAATATTGACCACTTTGGAGAGAGCTCTGGCCAAAAGTAGGGCACTATATAGGGAATAGGTTAGTGTTTAGGGTGGATTTGAACCAGGCGTGATGACCACACGTGTTTGCATGGGTCATTTGACCGTGGACCTACTAGTAATCAATGTGATGTTTTCATTTTGGTCGACGCTCCAGTTGTGAGCGCAGTGGTTTCTAGAACCTTTAGGTCCACGACCACATAACTCTCTATGTTCACCACAGGGAGACGCCCACGTCAGCAGGCCCCAACTCCTTCAACAAGGGGAAGCAGGGATTCTCCGACCACCAGAAGCTCTGGGAGAGGAAGCTCAAGTCTCAGACGGACACTGACCAATAGGGCTCCACCTCATTGGTTACTGGGTTGCTAATGACAACAGTCAAACTGCACACCGTGTTTGCTTATGTGTGGAATGATGTCACCTTGATTGAGTGTGCTTTTTCTCTTCGTTTGTCTGTTGACGATGGTGTAAAAACAATGTACATACTGCTATGTAATGATGGTGAGACATTCGTGCTATCAAGCATATTTTTAGTTTTAAACGTGCGTGAGTGTGTGTGTGCGTGTGTTATATAGCGGACTGGAGTGGGTGTAGTTAAGAGCAATGAGGACACGTTTTGGGAAAGGGAACTTCAAGACAACTTAATAATAGTTTCTGACTCATCTAGGATATATCACTACTTTCTAACTGTCCTGACAGGGTTTTCAACCCTGGCCTCTTTATGCACTGTCTGTCATGCCTTTACAGAGTGATCACAGACAGGAACCATTTATCCCGTGCCTGAGGTTGACATGTAGAAATATTCATATTAGGACAATAAACTTACATTCAATTCCAAAATGAAATTGATTTTTTTATGATATTTATGCAAAAAAAGCAATTGAACCACAATGCACAAACCAGTGTATCATATACATTCTTCATATGCATAAATAATGTAAAGCCTCATTGACAATCTTGATGATGTTACTGGGTATAAGAAGAGGAGCGGAGGACACTATTATCAAAGATCTTTATAACTAAACCAAGATAGACCACAGCCTGTCGTTTCAAACGGGGAACGAATGAGTCGTAGTGGGCAGAACAAGCAGGCGCTTCACGTTTATACATCCGGTGAAATATCGGTCTCATTGTTCTATCTGCAATTATAATCTTTCAAAATGGAAAGACGTGACGTAAGCATTTTTTCCTTCACGTAAGGAAACTAATTCTTCGGCTATCAACAGCTGTCTTTAACTGTAGCTTATGCAAGTATGTTACATCCTTCTCTGTACTGTAGTTCGTTTGTAATATAAATAAGTAATATACCTCTTCTGGGGTGTATTAGTGTTAAAGGAATTCCTGCTTGAGTGTAAATGATTCAATAATTCTACCCTGAATTTAGGGATAGGGTCTATATAGCCTGTAGAATAAGTAACTAAAGGGTTAAGTCTCATGAGATTGACTAGGATAGGAGAGGAATGGAGGTTTGTGTGTTTAAGTAAACATCAAGAACTGTTAAACTGTGGTTGACCTGACCTAGCTTGAACCCTCTAGGTTTCCCTAATCTCAGAGATATGAAACTGGGTAAGAATTTACGGTGTTGAGAGTTCTGGGGAAGAACAATGAACTCTCCTTAGTGTTAGTGTGTAATGTGTGTGCGTAAATGAGGAGCCTGGTATATAATAGATGTTTTGTGTATGAACTGCAGAGCGCCCTCCTGAATAAACTATTCTGATTCTTGTAAGCTGGTCCTCTGTGTTATTAAACCAGAATCTTACACATTCTGAATGGCAGACTGAGTATTTTAATTGAAGTTAACATTGAGAACATAATTCTCTTAACAATTAACTAGGAAACAAACAGAACTAAACGGAACTGAACAGGAGCAAGAGAAACGGGGACAGAACCTACCTGAATTTGTCCAATAGAAAGTAGTTTTCGTTGCAAAACGTTTTCCGTTTGCCAAAAGTTTTGCTATGGTCCAAAACCTTATGCTGCGGTGTGCTTTAAGGATTCTGATCTTTAGCACAATTATTGGAGAAAAAGCTGATCTGGTCGGTTTAAAAGACCAATTAGTGAAAAAAGAATACACCGAGGATCGGCATTGACTGCTATTTACCAGGAAGCACATATGTTACCAGGTTCCAGGAGGTAAGAACACATTCTTAGAAGCAACAACCATGAAACCACAGGTCCCTCAACCCCCCAAAAATATATATACAAGGTGTCAAGTTACTGGAGAACCCCCCTCCCCCCCAAAAAATAAATACATACAAGGTGTCAAGTTACTAGAGAACCATCCCCCCAAAATAAATACATACAGTACAAGGTGTCAAGTTACTGGAGAACCATCCCCCCCAAAAATACATACAAGGTGTCAAGTTTCTGGAGAACCATCCAGTAACTTAGTAGCACTAAGTAGCACTAAGATCATGTTTCGTCCATTTAGTTTCAAGCTTTAGGGAAACCCAGCCCAGGCATTGAGAACTTTTAACAGCTACAAAACAGTCCCTCTGTCCTGGGTGTCTGTGTGTCTGTCTAAGAGTGTCTATGTGTCTGTCCCAGTCCCACTCTGGGCTGGCATGGCCTTGTGGAGGGATCTCCAGAACCGTGATCCAGAGTTGGAGCTAGTTATCATCCTTCCCTGGTCCTGGGGGGTCCAGTGCAGAGCAGGCAGGACTCTGATGGCCCTCCGAACCAGTGGGGGCAGCGGTAAGGCTGGAGCCACCAGGCCCAGGGTGTGAGACAGGGGTAGAGATAGAGGCCTGCTGCTGGTTGGGCTAGTGGTGCTGGGGCTAGGACTGGGGTTGGGGCTGGTGGTGCTGGGACTGGTGGGGCTGGTGGTGCTGGGGTTGGGGCTGGTGGTGCTAGGGCTGGGGTTAGGGCTGGTGGTGCTGGGGCTGGGGCTGCTGGGGTTGGGGCTGGTGGTGCTGGTGGTGCTGTGGCTGGGGCTGCTGGGTTTGGGGCTGGTGGTGCTGGGGCTGGTGGTGCTGGGGCTGCTGGGGTTGGGGCTGGTCCAGATGAGGATGAGCCTGAGGTGTGGGTCTTGTTGTAAGGCTCTGATGCCTGTCTCCAGTTCAAACAGACAAGTACTGGCCAGGTAGTCAGGACTCAGGACACACACCAGTCGCCTGCTGCTGCGGATCGCACACACCACATCCTCTGCATACGCTAAAGCACAGAACACACACACCAGATATGCATACACACACACACAAACACAAAACCACAAACACCACACAAGTGTCATGCTTGGCAGTGAGACATGATAGTTATGCAGACTGTCAAAATCTGACAGTAAAACAGTGACTCTGGGAACCACACATTCTTCAAAATACATTTCATTTGAAAGCTGCCATCTCTAGGCCAACTGTACATTCAATGGCAATGTTTTACAGTCTAATCTGGTAATGTGACTGTTTCTATTCACATGGCCTGCTCAACTATAACCTAGATCAGTTTGTGCAGTATAGCTAACTCCTATGGTCGTTGGCTGGCTCTACAGCACAAACTGGTCTGGGACCAGACTATTATGCGTCCTAAATGGCAGCCTTTCTCTATATAGTACCCTACTTTTTAGTAGTACACTAAATAGGGAATAGGGTGCCATTTGAGATGCAGCCTAGAACTCACCTCCGCCCGGCAGCAGGTCTCTCTCTAGCAGAAAGAGGCGGTAGCCCCACTGCCCCTCCAGAACCCTGGGCAGAAGCACCTCCAGTGGCTCCTCTCTTACTCCTCTTCCTCGTCCCCCCGCCTCCTCAGAGGAAGAGCTGGGCACGTAGGACACAAAGGCATCATATTCCTTGTCATCTACAGAGTCAATACAGGGAAGGAGAGAGAAGAGACATTCAGGTTACAGGGTCAATACAGGGAAGGAGAGAGAAGAGGCATTCAGGTTACAGGGTCAATACAGGGAAGGAGAGAGAAGAGACATTCAGGTTACAGGATCAATACAGGGAAGGAGAGAGAAGAGACATTCAGGTTACAGGATCAATACAGGGAAGGAGAGAGAAGAGACATTGAAGTTACAGGGTCAATACAGTTTATTGATGAATCATTGAAAATAGGTGTTCTTTTTAACATTTCAGGATACTTCCCGAATTGACTGATTTCAATTTGAACTGACCCCAACCCTTTTTTAAACACATAATACAACACATCGTACTGCAGTGATGACCGTTAGGACAGTGATGACAGTTAGGACAGTGATGACAGTTAGGACAGTTAGGACAGTTATGACAGTTAGGACAGTGATGACAGTTAGAACAGTGATGACAGTTAGGACAGTGATGACAGTTAGGACAGTGATGACAGTTAGGACAGTGATGACAGTGATGACAGTTAGGACAGTGATGACAGTTAGGACAGTGATGACAGTTAGGACAGTTATGACAGTTAGGACAGTGATGACAGTTAGAACAGTGATGACAGTTAGGACAGTGATGACAGTTAGGACAGTGATGACAGTTAGGACAGTGATGACAGTGATGACAGTTAGGACAGTGATGACAGTTAGGACAGTGATGACAGTTAGGACAGTGATGACAGTGATGGCAGTTAGGACAGTGATGACAGTTAGGACAGTGATGACAGTTAGGACAGTGATGACAGTTAGGACAGTTATGACGTAATTTCAAAGAACTGACAACTGGCTTTTTTTTCAGAACACCCAGCCATCTTTCTGTGTGGTTTGAGGTTGTAACAAGTCAAGTTGAAACAGTCATTTCCTGATTGCTAGATTTGAGGCTTGCCTAGAAGCTAGATAGCTTTAATCTGACAGTGTGTGTTTTCATGTGTGTGTAAGAGTGGGAGTGGAGGAGATGGACACCATATATCAGCCATTAGATACTTGGTAAGAGTGGGAGGAGAAAACCCCAAATTAAGATATCCTGTGATTTGTTTTCCTCATATCTTATCTTATCTTGTGGCTGTGTGTGTGTGTGTGTGTGTGTGTGTGTGTGTGTGTGTGTGTGTGTGTGTGTGTGTGTGTGTGTGTGTGTGTGTGTGTGTGTGTGTGTGTGTGTGTGTGTGTGTGTGTGTGAGAGAGATGTGTTGCTGACCTGTGGGGGTCTGTTTGTATGGCAGGTAGATTCTGTAGAGAATAGAGATCTCTAGCCAGTAGACATGCACTGTAATGCCCAGCCCAGCTACAAACAGCAGAGACACCACCGGACACACTATCACCAGCACACGGGAAACTGAAACAACATTACAAAATACACATTAGAAACTGGGTGGTTCGAGTCCTGAATGCTGATTGGCTGACAGCCGTATACCACGGGTATGACAAAACATTTATTTTTACTGCTCTAATTACGTTGATAACCTGTTTATAATAGCACTAAGGCACCTCGGTGGTTTGTGGTATTTGCCAACATACCACAGCTAAGGGCTGTATCCAGGCACTCCGCGTTGCGTCGTGCATAATAACAGCCCATAGCCGTGGTATATTGGCCACATACCACACCCCCTCGGGCATTATTGCTTAATTATAACACATAGGAGAGTTGTTGTCTCAGATAACAGTATGACAAGATAGGGTTATTAAGTAAAAATACATTGCTAGTGTCCTCTGAAAAATGGATCTGACTCGTGTTAGGCTAACCTTGGTACCCAGAACCAAATCAGATGTAATGAGAGACTAGGGCTGCGTTCCAATTATCTCTACTTCCTCTAGATGTGGGAACTTGTTCATTACTCCCAACAAATTGAAAACCATTGGATTGGACCAGGCAGGTGCAGGAGGGAGTTGCCATAAAACTAGTAATTTCATTCAAAATCCATGAAGGGAAGTGAACAAGTGCACACTTGGGGAGAAAGCAGAGATGATTGAGACGCACCCCATCAGTGTTCTTCTGGTACCTGCAGATTTCCTTATCAGCCTGATGGTGACGCTGCTGTTGCCTACAGAGTTCTGGGCCAGACAGGTGAAGGTGGAGTCCAGGTGTAGCTGGGTCACCTCCGGGATTTGAGCTGTCCTGGTGACCGTGAACTCAAACTCTTCAATACTCCTTTCCCTCACCTGCCTGGAGAGGAAACAGAAGGTGACCCTCTGGTCGGCTATGAAAAGCCAACTGGCATTTACTCCTGAGGTGCTGACCTGTTGCACCCTCGACAACTACTGTGATTATTATTATTTGACCATGCTGGTCATTTATGAACATTTGAACATCTTGGCCATGTTCTGTTACCCGGCACAGCCAGAAGAGGACTGGCCACCCCTCATAGCCTGGTTCCTCTCTAGGTTTCTTCCTAGGTTCTGGGCTTTCTAGGGAGTTTTTCCTAGCCACTGTGCTTCTACACCTGCATTGCTTGCTGTTTGGGGTTTTAGGCTGGGTTTCTGTACAGCACTTTGAGATATCAGCTGATGTAAGAAGGGCTTTATAAATACATTTGATTTGATTTGATTTGGTTGTGGCCCAAATGGCATCCTGTTCCCTATAAAGTACACTGTGCACTATGTAGGGACTAGGGTGCCATTTTGGGACGTAGGCATAGCCTACAGTGATACACAGTATTATTTTAATGATAGGTGGGTGCCTGACAAAAAAAAAAGTTTCATGAATAAATCATTCATTCATTAATGTTAATGCTTAATATACAATAACACATGACGAGCATCAACAACAAAAATGAGATCCAGCTCACTGTGCCTCCATCTCCATCAGTTTCATCATGCCTTCATGGTTGCTATGGGAACTGATCCACCACTGGACCACTGGGTCAAAGGTCCTCTGGAACCCAAACTGCACCTGACAGCTCAGATTATGAGGCTCCCCTGGGGAATAGAGGGTTGATATAAGGACTAGGTTCCATCCCTATTACCTATATAATGCACTACCCCATAGGGCTCTGGTCTAAAGTAGTGCACTACCACATAGGGCTCTGGTCTAAAGTAGTGCACTACCACATAGGGCTCTGGTCTAAAGTAGTGCACTACCCCATAGGGCTCTGGTCTAAAGTAGTGCACTACCACATAGGGCTCTGGTCTAAAGTAGTGCACTACCCCATAGGGCTCTGGTCTAAAGTAGTGCACTACCCCATAGGGCTCTGGTCTAAAGTAGTGCACTACCCCATAGGGCTCTGGTCAAAAGTAGTGCACTATCCCATAGGGCTCTGGTCAAAAGTAGTGCACTACCCCATAGGGCTCTGGTCTAAAGTAGTGCACTACCCCATAGGGCTCTGGTCTAAAGTAGTGCACTACCCCATAGGGCTCTGGTCTAAAGTAGGTCACTACCCCATAGGGCTCTGGTCTAAAGTAGTGCACTACCCCATAGGGCTCTGGTCTAAAGTAGTGCACTACCCCATAGGGCTCTGGTCTAAATTAGTGCACTACCCCATAGGGCTCTGGTCTAAAGTAGTGCACTATAAAGGGAATAGGTTGCCATTTAGGACGAAGCCATAAACTGGTGAAACACAGTGATCATACTCTATACACCTGCCATCATCAAATCAATCAATCATTCAACCTCAGGCTCTGCACTCACCCAGCTCCACACCCTCCTTGTTGCCATGGGGATAAGTAATCTGTGGAGGGTCTGTGGTGTCAGCCGCTGTGGAGGTAAAAGTGACATTTACTAGAATGTGTGTGTACAGTATGTGTGCGTTCATGTGAACGAGCATATGTGGTGTTTGTGTGCGATTCGTAAGTGCGTGCATGTGATCGTGCTTGTGTGGTGTGTGTATGGGCGTGCGTTCATCTGAACACTCTTGTGTGGTGTGTGTTGGAAGACAGAGCCTGCAGCGACAGTCCTCCCGTACTTACGTATGACCGAGACGTTAACAGATCTCCTGACTGTCCAGGGGATCCCGTTGTCTTCATAGGTGTAGTCACAGAAATACAGTGTAGCATCACTCACATAGACAGTACCCAGCAGAAGAGTATACCTGTCTACCACAGAGATAGTCCTCTTCTCCTGTATCTCACACACAGGCCTGGCATCCTGCAGAGAAACCCATGACATAAAGCCATTACTCACTTGTTTGCCTGTTCAGCCGTTTGTTCATTTCTTTGTACATTGGTCTATTTATTCCATGCATGTGTTGACCTGTCACAGGTGAGTAGGTGTGTAACCGGTCACACGGGTGTGTAAGGCTTGTACTTGTGTTTACTAAAGGTTAGGAGTTTGTGTAAAGTCTTAGATGCAGTGGAATGATACCATAATTACATTCTGAAGAGAAACAAACATCAGGTAAAACCTGCCGTTCATCAATATATCACCCACCCACCATCCATCCATCCATCCATCCATCCATCCATCCACCATCCATCCATCCATCCATCCACCCACCATCCATCCATCCATCCATCCACCCACCATCCATCCATCCATCCACCCACCATCCATCCATCCACCCACCATCCATCCATCCATCCATCCACCCACCCACCATCCATCCAACCATCCATCCATCCATCCATCCAACCATCCATCCATCCATCCATCCATCCACCCACCATCCATCCATCCATCCATCCACCCACCATCCATCCAACCATCCATCCATCCATCCATCCAACCATCCATCCATCATCCATCCATCCATCCATCCACCCACCATCCATCCATCCATCCATCCAACCATCCATCCATCCATCCATCCAACCATCCATCCATCATCCATCCATCCATCCATCCACCATCCATCCATCCATCCATCCATCCATCATCCATCCAACCATCCATCCATCCATCCATCCATCCAACCATCCATCCATCCATCCATCCATCCAACCATCCATCCATCCATCCATCCATCCATCCATCCAACCATCCATCCATCCATCCATCCAACCATCCATCCATCCATCCATCCAACCATCCATCCATCCATCCATCCATCCAACCATCCATCCATCATCCATCCATCCATAAATCTGCTGGAATAATCACCTTGTACCATGTGACCTCTGACCTCTGTGTCTGACATTTGATCCCAGGGCAGGGGATCCTGCCACCTTTGCCCAGAACCAGAGTGACCCTGTTCTCCTCTGTGTCCCTGCACCCCAGGCTGGCCCTCTCCAGCACCTCCACATAGAAGTGGATCACCATACCACTGTGATATTAACAACACACATTCAAATTCACACATTGTGTTCTGGAAAGGTCAAATATAGGCAAACTATTTTTCAAAGTCAAACCCAGGCAAACTGTTCAAAGAAAGAACCGCATTTGTACTGTCTTTTTGAAGGCGTTTTGGTCCTGAAGAGAATTCATGTAATGACGTGGCATGTTTTGGAAAGTTAGCCTACTTCACTTCATCCGTTCGTTCCACCAAAGCTTCTCTCACTTCTTCTGATCAAAGGGCAGGAAACAGAGAGAGGGGCCTACCCAAACAGAGTCAATACAGACTACCTACCCTGTGAAACAGGACGAGGGGCCCACCCAAACAGAGTCAATACAGACTACCTACCCTGTGTGGCATGTGTACTTCCCAGAGTCCTTTGCGGTAACGGTAGAGAACCAGAGCGCGTTCCCCCGTCCTGTCACGGCCCCGTCATCTCTGAGGAAATCTCTGTCTCTATTGGTTTCCCCCTCGGCCCTCGACCAATCAGCTTCCTCAGAGCTGGCTGTGATGTTGTAGAGGCGCTCACAGAGACCGGTGGACTGTGGTTTGTTACATTGCATGACAAACCCCTCCCCAGAGAAAGCTTTGTAGCCGTACGTCTCTGAGCGTGGCTTCAAACCTACACGTGTCACACAAGAAAGACATCTCTCATTCCACACAGATGTATGTATAATGTCATTAATACTGAAGGCATATGAAATGTCTATATGCACATGGAATCCTGTTAAAATCTATAAATGTTGTTTTGTACAATTGTTTGATAATAAAGATAAGTACCTTCTTCCTTGTCCCAGCGACTTTCACAGAAGTATCTCTGCAGAAAACATGCGATGATTGCTAAAGCCAGTGACGGTCCAGGGTGCATCACTCCGCACCACTTCATTCAGTCCAATATCAAATTCACCACTTCATTCATTCCAATATCAAACTCAGCACTTCATTCATTCCAATATCAAACTCAGCACTTCATTCATTCCAATATCAAACCCAGCACTTCATTCATTCCAATATCAAACCCAGCACTTCATTCAGTCCAATATCAAACCCACCACTTCATTCAGTCCAATATCAAACCCAGCACTTCATTCAGTCCAATATCAAACCCAGCACTTCATTAATTCCAATATCAAACCCAGCACTTCATTAATTCCAATATCAAACCCAGCACTTCATTCAGTCCAATATCAAACCCAGCACTTCATTCAGTCCAATATCAAACCCACCACTTCATTCAGTCCAATATCAAACCCAGCACTTCATTCAGTCCAATATCAAACCCAGCACTTCATTCAGTCCAATATCAAACCCACCACTGCGTGTCATAACTGTCACAAGGATCTGGGTTTCCTGGAAACAGAATCTCTTTCACCACTCTAAAACCAGACAAATAGCTGTCAGTCCTTTCCTAGTAAATGAAAAGGGACGCATCTGAACTAGTTTCCCTGCATTCCACTGCCCTGTTCTTCTTTAGCCACTAGTCTGTGCAGCTTGCCTCGTAGATGGTTGGAAACCAATCATATCTGATACTGGCTCCCCTCAGAGATGCACAATGTGAAAACATGACCACCAGTTTCCTATGTGTCAACGTCTATTTCCTGGTTAAATGCAGAGAGCTCTACTTCGCTAGAAGTTTCACACTATCTTCGGGTTTCTGTGCATCTGTGGGTGTGGGTAGCCGGAGTGTGAAATGTGTCTGTGTAAGTATGCAAGGCTGATCTGTGATGTAAGAGAAGACAGATTTGTTGCAAGTAGAAAACATTTATTGAAGCACAGTGTCAATACATTAGTAACACTGAACAGTGGTGAGTCTATAGACCAATACATGCAAACAGAGTAGGGTGGACAGATATGTTCTGTAATGAATGATACAGGCTTTGGCACAGACTTAGTTTGACATCTTTTGACAGAATCAGTGAGGCTATGTCCCATATAGTCCACTACTTTTGACCAGGTCCCATAGATCCTATGCACATTAAAATAAAGGCTTAATAATTAATACTGTCTTGATAAAACAGAACTAAAACACCAAATAAGTTAACACAAAACAAGACAAATGTAATCAGTCGTCAATGACTTCATCAATACATGTCATAATCCCATCTACTCATACTATGTGGATTATGAGATAAATCTTCATCTATATATCCTGTCTGGACATTCTGTTTACTGTTGTTGTCAGCATCATTTCACCAGGTCAAATTCCTGGTTCATGTCAATGTACTTGGTGATTCTATTGTGATTCTTATCATAGCAGCCTCCTACATACAGCCCTATGAAATATCAGGGCCAAGGAATTCATGCATTTCCTCTCAATGTCACTTCTGTTTCATGTTTGTTGGGAGTGCACGTAAGTACATTGAGGTGTGACCTGCTGCTGTGCGTGGTCTTTCCTTGAATCTCTAAAAGCTTTTTTTTGGGGGGGGGGGGTGGCCCCCGACTGGTAACAGAGAGAAACAGGTAGAGCGAGAAAGACAATTCTTCTGTCCACTGGACAAGCAGAGAATGCCGTGGTAGTTTTGGATGGAAGTCAATGGGTCTTAAAGTAACTTCCAGTGAAAATCTCACTTTTACAAGTTCATATTCCATTAACTCATACCCAAATAATGTCCTATACTCGTATTTGTGGCCAATGCATACATTTCAGAAAACAAAAACACACAAAAACCCCACCTCAAACTTATATCTGAAATACACTTCTTACTATTTCCTCATAGAACATGACGTAATGTTGGCTCATTGGCCGAGCTCGCCAATCAGCGGTCTAGTCGCATTAATATTTTTAATGACCGGTATACGCCCACACCATTCTGTTGCTGGGGTAAGCCCACACCATTCTGTTGCTGGGGTAAGCCCACACCATTCTGTTGCTGGGGTAAGCCCACACCATTCTGTTGCTGGGGTAAGCCCACACCATTCTGTTGCTGGGGTAAGCCCACACCATTCTGTTCCTGGGGTAAGTCCACACAATTCTGTTGCTGGGGTAAGCCCACACCATTCTGTTGCTGGGGTAAGCCCACACCATTCTGTTGCTGGGGTAAGCCCACACCATTCTGTTGCTGGGGTAAGCCCACACCATTCTGTTGCTGAGGTAAGCCCACACCATTCTGTTGCTGAGGTAAGCCCACACCATTCTGTTGCTGAGGTAAGCCCACACCATTCTGTTGCTGAGGTAAGCCCACACCATTCTGTTGCTGGGGTAAGCCCACACCATTCTGTTGCTGGGGTAAGCCCACACCATTCTGTTGCTGGGGTAAGCCCACACCATTCTGTTGCTGGGGTAAGCCCACACCATTCTGTTGCTGGGGTAAGCCCACACCATTCTGTTGCTGGGGTAAGCCCAGACCATTCTGTTGCTGGGGTAAGCCCACACCATTCTGTTGCTGAGGTAAGCCCACACCATTCTGTTGCTGAGGTAAGCCCACACCATTCTGTTGCTGAGGTAAGCCCACACCATTCGGTTGCTGAGGTAAGCCCACACCATTCTGTTGCTGGGGTAAGCCCACACCATTCTGTTGCTGAGGTAAGCCCACACCATTCTGTTGCTGAAACTATTTCACTCTTATAGGTAAAAATGGCACATTAATCACGTTAGATGCATTTATTTCACCCGGAGCAGGGTTGTGGTAAAGTTGAAGTTATTTTTTAAATAATTGAAAATAGATGCCATTATTTCATTTGAATTTGAGTTTACTTTGTGAATTGACTGAACCCAAACCCTGCCCTGGAGCCTATATAATCACAGAATGGTCCTCTCATCCTTCGGGGGGCGCCGTCTGGTCCTGGCAGGCATACGGTAGCGCAGCTCCTTCCAGAAGGGTGAGGAGAGGGGTTTGGAGTGGGAGCCTCTCCAGGTGACGGTGTGTCCTGACTGGGCCAGCAGCCGCAGGGCCTCAGGGAGGGAGTCCAGCTCCAGATCCACCTAAAACATTTACAGAATAATGTAGTGAATTTTTGGGGGTAGCCCCGCCCGGGACTTGAACGGAGGTCCACCAATTGCCGACCCAACACCTTAGTTGTTACACCAAGAGATCCGAACCCCTTGACAAGATCACTAGTTCCAACTGTTCTGCCTGCAGCTATAGAACCCTGACCTGTTCACCGGACGTGCTACCTGTCCCAGACCTGCTGTCCCAGACCTGCTGGAACCCTGACCTGTTCACCGGACGTGCTACCTGTCCCAGACCTGCTGTTTTCAACTCTCTAGAGACAGCAGGAGCGGTAGAGATACTCTCAAAGATCGGCTATGAAAAAGCCAACTGACACTTACTCTTGTGTTACTGACTTGTTGCACCCTCGACAACTACTATGATTATTATTATTTGACCATGCTGGTCATTTATGAACATTTGAACATCTAGGCCATGTGCTGTTATAATCTCCACCCGGCACAGCCAGAAGAGGACTGGCCACCCCTCATAGCCTGGTTCCTCTCTAGGTTTCTTCCTAGGTTTTGGCCTTTCTAGGGAGTTTTTCCTAGCCACCGTGCTTCTACACCTGCATTGCTTGCTGTTTGGGGTTTTAGGCTGGGTTTCTGTACAGCACTTTGAGATATCAGCTGATGTAAGAAGGGCTATATAAATCAATTTGATTTGATTTGACTAGGTGTTGTGTTAAGGTTGCTACAATTACTAATTTAGCTGATAATGCGCTTTGAATTACAAAATAGAATCTCAAAAATTGAAACAGTTTGAAAAGGAAATGGAGTTGAAGCAGTTTCAAAGGAAATGGAGTTCAAGCAGTTTGAAAAGGAAATGGAGTTGAAGCAGTTTAAAAGGAAATGGAGTTAAAGCAGAAAGACAGCATGGCATCAGCTCCAGGTCTATCTGTTTATTTAGTTTGAAAGACAGCATGGCATCAGCTCCAGGTCTATCTGTTTATTCAGTTTGAAAGACAGCATGGCATCAGCTCCAGGTCTATCTGTTTATTTAGTTTGAAAGACAGCATGGCATCAGCTCCAGGTCTATCTGTTTATTTAGTTTGAAAGACAGCATGGCATCAGCTACAGGTCTATCTGTTTATTTAGTTTGAAAGACAGCATGGCATCAGCTCCAGGTCTATCTGTTTATTTAGTTTGAAAGACAGCATGGCATCAGCTCCAGGTCTATCTGTTTATTTAGTTTGAAAGACAGCATGGCATCAGCTACAGGTCTATCTGTTTATTCAGTTTGAAAGACAGCATGGCATCAGCTACAGGTCTATCTGTTTATTTAGTTTGAAAGACAGCATGGCATCAGCTACAGGTCTATCTGTTTATTTAGTTTGAAAGACAGCATGGCATCAGCTACAGGTCTATCTGTTTATTTAGTTTGAAAGACAGCATGGCATCAGCTACAGGTCTATCTGTTTATTCAGTTTGAAAGACAGCATGGCATCAGCTCCAGGTCTATCTGTTTATTTAGTTTGAAAGACAGCATGGCATCAGCTACAGGTCTATCTGTTTATTTAGTTTGAAAGACAGCATGGCATCAGCTACAGGTCTATCTGTTTATTCAGTTTGAAAGACAGCATGGCATCAGCTACAGGTCTATCTGTTTATTTAGTTTGAAAGACAGCATGGCATCAGCTACAGGTCTATCTGTTTATTCAGTTTGAAAGACAGCATGGCATCAGCTACAGGTCTATCTGTTTATTTAGTTTGAAAGACAGCATGGCATCAGCTCCAGGTCTATCTGTTTATTCAGTTTGAAAGACAGCATGGCATCAGCTCCAGGTCTATCTGTTTATTAATTTTGAAAGACAGCATGGCATCAGCTCCAGGTCTATCTGTTTATTTAGTTTGAAAGACAGCATGGCATCAGCTCCAGGTCTATCTGTTTATTTAGTTTGAAAGACAGCATGGCATCAGCTACAGGTCTATCTGTTTATTTAGTTTGAAAGACAGCATGGCATCAGCTCCAGGTCTATCTGTTTATTTAGTTTGAAAGACAGCATGGCATCAGCTCCAGGTCTATCTGTTTATTTAGTTTGAAAGACAGCATGGCATCAGCTCCAGGTCTATCTGTTTATTTAGTTTGAAAGACAGCATGGCATCAGCTACAGGTCTATCTGTTTATTTAGTTTGAAAGACAGCATGGCATCAGCTCCAGGTCTATCTGTTTATTTAGTTTGAAAGACAGCATGGCATCAGCTCCAGGTCTATCTGTTTATTTAGTTTGAAAGACAGCATGGCATCAGCTACAGGTCTATCTGTTTATTTAGTTTGAAAGACAGCATGGCATCAGCTCCAGGTCTATCTGTTTATTTAGTTTGAAAGACAGCATGGCATCAGCTCCAGGTCTATCTGTTTATTTAGTTTGAAAGACAGCATGGCATCAGCTACAGGTCTATCTGTTTATTTAGTTTGAAAGACAGCATGGCATCAGCTCCAGGTCTATCTGTTTATTTAGTTTGAAAGACAGCATGGCATCAGCTACAGGTCTACCTGTTAATTTGGGAAATTGATTTGACAGGGACAGCGCACATTCACCAACGGTATCGTCCCAAATGGCACCCTATTCCCTTTATAGTGCACTACTTTAGACCAGGGCCCATAACACTATATAGGGAATAGGGTGCCATTTGGGACACAGCCACAAAGCTAACTGTCATCCATAGGCAGAACTCGTCCATAGGCATAACTACCTGGCTGTCTGGGGCTGACTCTGTCTGGATGAGGACCAGCCATGTCTGCCGTTCCACCAGTGCAGCATGGAGCCCAGTGAGCAGACTATACTGGCTGTCCTGCCCTGGGTTCAGCCCCAGGCTGCTGGGCACCAGGATCAGTCTCCGGCTCTGCTCTATACACCCCAGCACCGCCTCAGCCACCGCTGGAAACACAGAGCACATACTGTACTGATACAGATACAGGAACAGGAACGGGTACAGGAACAGATACAGGAACAGGAATAGGTACAGGAACAGATACAGGAACAGGTACAGGAACAGGTACAGATACAGGAATGGGAACAGGTACAGGAACAGGTACAGGAACGTGTACAGGAATGGGTACGGGAACAGGTACAGGAACGGGAACACAAATGGGAATGGGAACGGGAATGGTTACGGGAACAGGTACGGGAATGGATATGTGAACGGGTACAGGTACAGGAACGGGTACAGGAATAGGAACCTGTACAGGAACAATAACCTGAACAGGAATAAGAACATGTACAGGAACAGGAACATGTACAGGAACAGGTACAGGAACGGATACAGGTACAGGTAGAGGCAGGAACGGATACAGGTACAGGTAGAGGAACAGGTAGAGGTAGAGGAACAGGAACAAGAACAGGTAGAGGAACAGGTAGAGGTAGAGGGACAGGTAGAGGAACAGGAATGGATACAGGTAGAGGTAGAGGAACAGGTACAGGAATGAGTACAGGAACAGGAACGGGTACAGGAACAGGAACAGGAACCTGTACAGGAACAGGTAGTGGAACAGGTAGAGGTAGAGGAACAAGTAGAGGTGGAGAAACAGGTAGAGGAACAGGTAGAGGAACAGGAACAGGTAGAGGTAGAGAAACAGGTAGAGGAACAGGTAGAGGTAGTGGAACAGGTAGAGGTAGAGGAACAGGTAGAGGTAGAGGAACAAGTAGAGGTAGAGAAACAGGTAGAGGAACAGGTACAGGAACAGGTAGAGGAACAGGTAGAGGTAGTGGAACAGGTAGAGGTAGAGGAACAGGTAGAGGTAGAGGAACAAGTAGAGGTAGAGAAACAGGTAGAGGAACAGGTAGAGGAACAGGTACAGGAACAGGTAGAGGTAGAGAAACAGGTAGAGGAACAGGTAGAGGTAGTGGAACAGGTAGAGGTAGAGGAACAGGTACAGATAGAGGAACAGGTAGAGGTAGAGAAACAGGTAGAGGAACAGGTAGTGGAACAGGTAGAGGAACAGGTAGAGGTAGAGAAACAGGTACAGGTAGAGGAACAGGTACAGGTAGAGAAACAGGTAGAGGTAGAGAAACAGGTAGAGGAACAGGTAGTGGAACAGGTAGAGGAACAGGTAGAGGTAGAGAAACAGGTACAGGTAGAGGAACAGGTACAGGTAGAGAAACAGGTAGAGGAACAGGTAGAGGTAGAGGAACAGGTACAGGTAGAGGAACAGGTAGAGGAACAGCTACAGGAACGGATACAGTTCCAGGAACAGGAAATGGTACAGGAACAGGTACAGATAAAGGAACAGAAACAGGTACAGGTTCAAGAACAGTGCACACACACACACACACACACACACACACACACACACACACACACACACACACACACACACACACACACACACACACCAGTATGAGGACAAATGTGAGGACAGTGGACTGACTCACCCTCCCCAGGGAGCACGTCACGGTCGTAGAGACACAGGCTGTAACCATACTCCTCTTCCAGCACCTCCTCCACCTGACGCCTGTCCTCCTCACTGACACCTGATTCTGTGTCACTCTTATAACACAGCACATAGGCATCGTAACGCTTCCCATCTGAAACACACCATTCAGACAAGTTAGAACACAGCACATAGACAATGTAACACAGCACATAGGCATTATAACACAGCACATAGGCATTATAACACAGCACATAGGCATCGTAACGCTTCCCATCTGAAACACACCATTCAGACAAGTTAGAACACAGCACATAGACAATGTAACACAGCACATAGGCATTATAACACAGCACATATGCATTATAACACAGCACATAGGCATCGTAACGCTTCCCATCTGAAACACACCATTCAGACAAGTTAGAACACAGCATATAGACAATGTAACACAGCACATAGGCATTATAACACAGCACATAGGCATTATAACACAGCACATATGCATTATAACACAGGACATAGGCATCGCAACGCTTCCCATCTGAAACACACCATTCAGACAAGTTAGAACACAGCACATAGACAATGTAACACAGCACATAGGCATTATAAGACAGCAGATAGGCATTATAACACAGGACATAAGCGTTGTTACACATCCCATCTGAAACTAACACAATTCATCCAAATCATGTGGTGAAACACAATCTACAACGAGATTGTTTGCATGGGACATTGGCATGTTTGGTGTTAGGTGTTATTCTCACCAGAGACGTTGTGATGATGCCAACCCAGATCATCTCTGAGAAATAGAATGATGTCCACCTTCAGCTTGACATAGACAACAGTCACCACCACCACCGTCACGGCAAAGACCCCCACTATACCCAGCACCAGGAAGTGGAACTGGGGTGGACCTAAAGGGTGACATGAAATACACACACACACACACACACACACACACACACACACACAAAAATAAACCTGATAATATCAAACAGCTGTTACTGTACAGCGGAAAGAGAAACTGGAGAGAAAAAAAATCACAGAAAATCATCCTAATTTCACACAGAAGTGATGATAATCTATTCTTGATTAAATGTCATGGTAACCTAAGAGCAGAATAGATAATAATCTCTTCTTGATTAAATGTCATGGTAACCTAAGAGCAGAATAGATAATAATCTCTTCTTGATTAAATGTCATGGTAACCTAAGAGCAGAATAGATAATAATCTATTCTTGATTAAATGTCATGGTAACCTAAGAGCAGAATAGATAATAATCTATTCTTGATTAAATGTCATGGTAACCTAAGAGCAGAATAGATAATAATCTATTCTTGATTAAATGTCATGGTAACCTAAGAGCAGAATAGATAATAAACTATTCTTGATTAAATGTCATGGTCACCTAAGAGCAGAAGAGAGGGTTCTGTGAAATGACCAGTAGAGTTTGATAAAGGCAGACTCTGTAATATTTTTAATGATTGGAAAGCTAAGATGTCCCTTGGGGTGGCAGCGTAGCCTAGTGGTTAGAGTGTTGGACTAATAACCGAAAGGTTGCAAGATCAAATCCTTGAGCTGACAAAGTACAAATCTGTCATTCTGCCCCTGAACAAGGCAGTTAACCCACTGTTCTTAGGCCGTCATTGTAAATATGAATTTGTTCTTAACTGACTTGCCTAGTTAAATAAAGGTAAAATAAAAATTTCAGAGGCTGCTTGACTTACTCTTCTGTTGGAAGATGATGGAGACGTTGGAGTTCCTAGATGGAGACTCCACTTGACAGGTGTATCTGTTCCTCAGCTGCTCCTCTGACACCTGCCTGATCACCAGCGATGCCTGGTGATGGCCATTCTCTCTGGAGAAAACAGTCAAGTGTGTTGTGTTAAGTGATTTGAAATAGTATTTGAACCCAGGTCTGTTCTGTAGTGAGTGTACATGCTCACTCTGAAGTGTTAGAAAACACTGGTAGGGTCTCCTGGTTATCCTCCACAAAAGATCTGTTTTCCAACCAGTATAAGAGGTCAGATTCAGAGGACAGGACAGCCATGCAGACCACCACCACAGTGGATCCTGGAGAAAACACACAACATTCACTAACACTTTGCTAACTACCTCTCTCAAAGAGTGCAGTGTATAAAGTCAGACAATCTCAGCCACTCCCTGTCACCAAAGGAGTACCCCAAGGCTCAATCCTAGGCCCCACGCTCTTCTCAATTTACATCAACAACATAGCTCAGACAGTAGGAAGCTCTCTCATCCATTTATATGCAGATGATACAGTCTTATACTCAGTTGGCCCCTCCCCGGATTTTGTGTTAAATGCTCTACAACAAAGCTTTCTTAGTGTCCAACAATCTTTCTCTACCCTTAACCTTGTTCTGAACACCTCCAAAACAAAGGTCATGTGGTTTGGTAAGAAGAATGCCCCTCTCCCCACAGGTGTGATTAATACCTCCAAGGGTTTAGAGCTTGAGGTAGTTACCTCATACAAGTACTTGGGAGTATGGCTAGACGGTGCACTGTCCTTCTCTCAGCATATATCAAAGCTGCAGGCTAAGGTTAAATCTAGACATGGTTTCCTCTATTGTAATCGCTCCTCTTTCACCCCAGCTGCCAAACTAACCCTGATTCAGATGACCACCCTACCCATACTAGATTACGGAGACATAATTTATAGATCGGCAGGTAAGGGTGCTCTCGAGCGGCTAGATGTTCTTTACCATTCGGCCATCAGATTTGCCACCAATGCTCCTTATAGGACACATCACTGCACTCTATACTCCTCTGTAAACTGGTCATCTCTGTATACCAGTCGCAAGACCCACTGGTTGATGCTTATTTATAAAACCCTCTTAGGCCTCACTCCCCCCTATCTGAGATATCTACTGCAGCCCTCATCCTCCATATACAACACCCGTTCTGCCAGTCACATTCTGTTAAAGATCCCCAAAGCACACACATCCCTGGGCCGCTTGTCTTCTCAGTTCACTGCAGCTAGCGACTGTAACGAGCTGCAACAAACACTCAAACTGGACTGTTTAATCTCAATCTCTTCATTCAAAGACTCAATCATGGACACTCTTACTGACAGTTGTGGCTGTTTAGCGTGATGTATTGTTGTGTCTACCTTTGTGCTGTTGTCGGTGCCCAATAATATTTGTACCATGTTTTGTGCTGCTACGATGTTGTGTTGCTACCATGTTGTTGTCATGTTGTGTTGCGACCATGCTGTGTTGTCATGTGTTGCTGCCTTGCTATGTTGTTGTCTTTAGGTCTCTATGTAGTGTTGTGTTGTCATGATGCGTGTTTTGTCCTAAATATATATTTTATTTTTATTTTTAATCCCTGCCCCCTTCCCTGCAGAAGTCCTTTTGCCTTTTGTTAGGCCGCCATTGTAAATAAGATTTTGTTCTTAACTGACTTGCCTAGTTAAATAAATAAAATAAAATACTTAGGGCAGGGATGGGGGTGGGGGCCACAAGTCATCTGAACTCATCATGAGGGGCCGCAGTTACCCCCCCCCCCCCCCCCCGAGATAAATGTTTTACATTTTACACATTTTGACATGGTGTGTAGAGAAGATGTTGCTGTTTTAAAGCTAGTTTGCTACAATTCTACACATTTAGCAGAAGATTTAGCAATTGTATTACTCATTTCATGCACTTTTTTGTTTTAGAGTTAATTTTGTGCAATTTTACAAATTTTGCAAGCTAATGTCCTACAATACTACACATTTTTCCATAGCATGATTACTACGTTTAGATAAGATAGCTGGCCACTAGCCTAACCTACCAATATAAAATATGATAGCTGGCCACTAGCCTAACCTACCAATATAAAATATGATAGCTGGCCACTAGCCTAACCTACCAATATAAAATATGATAGCTGGCCACTAGCCTAACCTACCAATATAAAATATGATAGCTGGCCACTAGCCTAACCTACCAATATAAAATATGATAGCTGGCCACTAGCCTAACCTACCAATATAAAATATGATAGCTGACCACTAGCCTAACCTACCAATATAAAATATGATAGCTGACCACTAGCCTAACCTACCAATATAAAATATGATAGCTGACCACTAGCCTAACCTACCAATATAAAATATGATAGCTGACCACTAGCCTAACCTACCAATATAAAATATGATAGCTGACCACTAGCCTAACCTACCAATATAAAATATGATAGCTGACCACTAGCCTAACCTACCAATATAAAATATGATAGCTGGCCACCAGCCTAACCTACCAATATAAAATATGATAGCTGACCACTAGCCTAACCTACCAATATAAAATATGATAGCTGGCCACTAGCCTAACCTACCAATATAAAATATGATAGCTGACCACTAGCCTAGCCTAACCTACCAATATAAAATATGATAGCTGGCCACTAGCCTAACCTACCAATATAAAATATGATAGCTGACCACTAGCCTAACCTACCAATATAAAATATGATAGCTGGCCACTAGCCTAACCTACCAATATAAAATATGATAGCTGGACACTAGCCTAACCTACCAATATAAAATATGATAGCTGGCCACTAGCCTAACCTACCAATATAAAATATGATAGCTGACATGGCTAATTGAGTGACTAACATAACAATAGAAAAATAATTTAGAAATTGCACCTTGTGTATTCTGCTGTTCTACCTCGCAACAGTAAGTTGAGAAGTTGAGACCACGTGACAATTCAGACACTAATTGACACCCATACAGATAAGTAGAGAGGAACTCACCCATATCTACATTAATAACCTCCCCATCCTGAGGTCTGATGATCTTTGGCATAACCTGGGGTCTTCCTGTACAATACAATAATATCACTGTAGTCAAAACACAAATATCACTGTAGTCAAAACACAAATATCACTGTAGTCAAAACACAAATATCCCTGTAGTTAAAACACAAATATCACTGTAGTCAAAACAGAAATATCACTGTAGCTGAAACAGAAATATCACTGTAGCTGAAACAAAAATATCACTGTAGCTAATACCAAATATCACTATGGTTAAAACAGAAATATCACTGTAGCTGAAACAGAAATATCACTGTAGCTAATACCAAATATCACTGTAGCTGAAACAGAAATATCAATGTAGCTGAAACAGAAATATCACTGTAGCTGAAACAGAAATATCACTGTAGCTGAAACAGAAATATCACTGTAGCTAATACCAAATATCACTATGGTTAAAACAGAAATATCACTGTAGCTGAAACAGAAATATCAATGTAGCTGAAACAGAAATATCACTGTAGCTGAAACAAAAATATCACTGTAGCTGAAACAGAAATATCACTGTAGCTAATACCAAATATCACTGTAGCTGAAACAGAAATATCACTGTAGCTGAAACAGAAATATCACTGTAGCTAATACCAAATATCACTATGGTTAAAACAGAAATATCACTGTAGCTGAAACAGAAATATCACTGTAGCTGAAACAGAAATATCACTGTATCTAATACCAAATATCACTATTGTTAAAACAGAAATATCACTGTAGCTGACACAGAAATATCACTGTAGCTAATACCAAATATCACTGTAGCTGAAACAGAAATATCACTGTAGCTGAAACAGAAATATCACTGTAGCTAATACCAAATATCACTATTGTTAAAACAGAAATATCACTGTAGCTGACACAGAAATATCACTGTAGCTAATACCAAATATCACTGTAGCTGAAACAGAAATATCACTGTAGCTGAAACAGAAATATCACTGTAGCTAATACCAAATATCACTATAGTTAAAACAGAAATATCACTGTAGCTGAAACAGAAATATCACTGTAGCTGACGCAGAAATATCACTGTAGCTGAAACAGAAATATCACTGTAGCTAATACCAAATATCACTATAGTTAAAACAGAAATATCACTGTAGCTGACGCAGAAATATCACTGTAGCTGAAACACAAACATGAATGTAGTTAAAAGGAAACTATTTCTATAAATTGTTTTAATCAGAATAAAGCATCAAAATGGACAAAAGTTACAGATCCTTGTTCTTGCATTATAGCTTTCCGCTATAGCCCAGGTTCAGATCCACCAAACATGAAATACATCTTAACTAACAAATACATTTCATTATAGCTTTCCGCTATAGCCCTGGTTCAGATCCACCAAACATGAAATACATCTTAACTAACAAATACATTTCATTATAGCTTTCCGCTATAGCCCAGGTTCAGATCCACCAAACATGAAATACATCTTAACTAACAAATACATTTCAAGGTATCTTTGCAAAAGGTCAGAAGCTCCAAAACCATACAGCAGGGTTGGGGTCAATTCCAGTCGATTCAGGAAATACACTGAAATTCAAATTCTCTTCAATTCTTTTCAATTAATAAACATTTCAAATTGGAATTGGATTTACTTTCTGACTTGACTGGAATTGAAATGTAATTAATCCCAACCCTGATATCCAGTACTGTCCAGTAACTTCTTACCTTCTCTAACGGTCCGCTCCATGGTTCTGGACAAGGTAAACACCTGTCCATCATGGAGGTTTGAGTTGTATGTGTAGTATGAAGTGCAGGTATAGTAACCACTGTCATTTTCAGAAGCACTCATCAGGTAACCATCGCCAAAGTCAGAGGGTAACTCTGTGTCACAGTTCTACAATGCATTAATCAAGACACAGGTAAGACACATATAATACACAGGCAATAGCAGGTAATAAACAGGCAATAATAAGCAATAAACAGGCAATAACAGGTAATAAACTGGCAATAACAGGTAAGACACATAATACACAGGCAATGAAAGGCAATAACAGGCAATAACAGGTAATAACAGGTAATAACAGGTAATAAACTGGCAATAACAGGTAAGACCGATAATACACAGGCAATAACAGGCAATAACAGGTAATAAACAGGCAATAACAGGTAATAACATGTAATAAACAGGCAATAACAGGTAAGACACATATAATACACAGGGAGTTTTTCCTAGCCACCATGCTTCTACATGTGCATTGCTTGCTTCCTGGGGTTTTAGACTGGGTTTCTGTATAAGCACTTTGTCACAAAGTACACTGAAAGTCACACTGATGTAAAAAGGACTTTACAAATAAATGTGATTAATAAACAGGTAATCAACTGGTAATAAATAGGTAATACAACGCCAGTGTCTATTGATGCTAATCACAAAACTGAGAGTTGTTTTTGCTGCACCATCCATGACAACTAAAACGTTGATGCTGGTCCCTATGCTAGCTAGGACACCCACTCAGGCTAGGGGAAAAACATGAAATAACAGGAAATACCCTGTGGCTTTTGGTCTAGTGGAAAAAAAATGACAGAGTATTCAATAGTACCTTGCCAACGGCTAGAGGGAAAACACATCTCTTCAAGCAGATGTCTTTAGTTTTAGCCAAAGGCAAGTAAGAAGAACTAGTGGAGACTCAACATCACTGGATATTTACTACTACTTACTTTGTCAACTGCTGGGGGATGGGGGGGGCAAAGAAAAGAAGAAGTCATACCTTGTACCACGTATAATTATGTTTTGTGAAGTTTTGTGGGATGCTGTCTGACGTGCAGGTTAACTTTTCACAGGACTGTCTCAGATAGCAAGTGGATACATACACATCCATATCTGTGTAACACTGGCCAGAGAACACTGTGATGTTAAACCACGCTGTTCTCAGGGGCTGGCCACTGGCATCGCTGCAACAGTCCAGACAGAGATATGACCATTAATCAACCAATCAATCAATCAAACCATCAACCATTCAATCAGTCAATGAATCAATGCATCAACAGAATGACGCATAAAATACATCAGAGGGAAGGAGAAGACAGTTGAAGAACAAAAGTATGATAGATAAAATGGACAATAAAAGGCCAACTAGATTTGTAAGAGACAGACACTTACAGTAGAGAGCAGGAGTAGGACCCCTGTTGTTTGGGAGAGACACTTACAGTAGAGAGCAGGAGTAGGACCCCTGTTGTTTGGGAGAGACACTTACAGTAGAGAGCAGGAGTAGGACCCCTGTTGGTTGGGAGAGACACTTACAGTAGAGAGCAGGAGTAGGACCCCTGTTGGTTGGGAGAGACCCTCAGGATGACGAGAGTGTCTTCAGACCTCCACACCGCAGGCTCCTGAAGCTCCCCAGGCCCAGAGTGGTTGCTCCATGCCAGGGTCAGGTTGCCCTCCCTGTGCCCTGCCATGGTGGTCCGCAGCGGGCACTGGAGCACTGCCATCTCTCCCTCCCGGACATGAACAGGTTGGACACACGACTTACATGGAGATGGAGGAGAGTCACATGACGTACAGCCTCCTCTGACCAGCTCTGTGGGAAGAACATCCAAGATAGACCGTCTCAGTGGAGGACGGAGGGCACCCTATTCCCTAACAGACCTTTGGCACTACTTTTGACCAGGGTCCCTGGCACCCTATTCCCTATATAGTGCACTACATTTGACCAGTATCCATGGCACCCTATTCCCTATATAGTGCACTACTTTAGATCAGGGCTCCCTGTTGGGCTATGGTCAAGAGTAGTGCACTATGTAGGGTAGCCTAAATGTACTGTACAAATATTTTATGCGGTACAAATAAACATTTTACACCGACCTTAAAACTGTTATAGGGTGCTCAATAGGACAACAATTAGCCATGAAAGGTTTGTTGTATGAATGGTCTTTTTGGTTGGTTAGCAGCAGTTTCTAGGGCAGGATACTCATCATGTGTTACTTCTAAAACATGTTGTAACCTGCTCATTCTAACAGACCTTGGGTTGCAGAGAGGATGAGGAACGTAAACAGTGGGGTCATCTTCATCATGTTCTTAATTCACACACAGACAAACACACAAACACACACAGACAAAACACACAAACACACACAGAGAGAAAGTCAGTGGGGGAAAAGCCCCCTGAACCACAAGTCATAACAAATATATTGAAAAAAATGACAGCAGAGAAACTTAGAACTTTTGATGAAAGTGAAATATAAACAGGTACTACCAGATCAACATAATAGTACTATGTTATAGCAGGCTGCATGACTATAGATAGAATAAGAATAACCTACAATACAACAACATTCAGTAAAGGGATTAATAACTTACTCAGCTGTGAGTGTGGAGGTAAATTCCAAGATGATATTGTGTATTTTCGCAGACCATTAACAGAAACTGAGGAAATGCTTTCTGTTCTAAGCTACTTCCCTTTAAACTTCAGGATAGCAGTTTCGTTCTCGGTAGGAACTGGAGTTTCCATATTAATATATTATATTTCACGTCTCCTCCTATAATCTATAGTCAAATTGACCGAGTGAATACAGCTATTGACTCAGTTTAGTGGCCTAATTGTATGCTACCCACTGATGAAGACTTTGCCCACTGACTAGATGTCAAAGTGAAACTTTGTGATTCTAGTGCCATTGCAGGTGCTATATGCAGATGTGACAAGGCGTGACATAATACTTGTGATTTCCCAGAAATCCTGGTGTATCTAAGATATTGGCGCCACCTTCTTTCTGTGTGTGGGGAGAGCAGACCGCGACACTAGCTAGGTGTACGTCCGATTGGCGACAGATTTTCATGATAATATTGAAAAAATCCGCATAAAGAAAATATGCGCACTTCCCCACCAGTGGTGTTTCCGCTAAACTGATTTGTTTAGGATACAAATCAGCATGTGATGACGTAGTGCACACAAAATGTTGTTTTTCCTTCAAATTTGAAGGTTCCGAATAAAATCTAGAGTTCAATCTGTTTGCATCGCATTTTCAACTCTACCAATAGTTTCTCCAAAAACTTGCATAAAATAGCAAATGTGCCTACTCCGTTCTTGGCTCAAGCGCTCTAGTCAACAGTTTGCAGATAAAGTGCGGGCAGGCTGTGCAGGTAGGCTAGTGAGTCTACATGAGATAATAATTAAGACATAGTATTGTTATTTGTCAAACAGCAGTCAAGCATCGATCATCATGTTTTGTTAGACTTCAGTGCAGTTTTGGACATTATCATCATAATCGGCAGCTGAAAAAAGTGTATTTGTTATGACTTAACATCCCCTGCTACATCGTGGCTCGAGTTACCTTTAATTGGCTTAATAAAGAAAATCCCCATAAAAAACCCGTCATTTTTAAACTAGAGATACTGAATGAAAATGACCTCACCAGTGGTGTTTCCACCAACATGACTTGTGGATGAAAATCTGTGCGTTTTCATGTATCTAATAAAAATCTACATTTCAATGTGTTTCCATCCCATTTTCAACTCAACATATAGTTTTGTCACAAAAACTGGAGTTAAATAGCATTCAGTATGTGCATACTCTGGTCTTGGCCCGTGCGCTCTAGCCAACAGCTTGGGCCGACTGGGCGGGTAGGCTACATGATGAGATTGTTGTGGATAAAAGTAAGAATATTTGTATTTGTCAAACGGAAGCCAAACTGAATCAGACCCTGTGAAATCCTAACTTATTTCATCTGTATCCTAATAAACCCCATGCCTTCTCTACTACGTCATAATGGGAGGACAACACAAGTCATAGTTGACACCATTTACTTTGATATGATGGTTATTATATCAATATTTGCTCATAAAAGCGTTTCCATAACATTTCTCGCATAATTCATTTTACTGAAAGAAAAAGAGCATTTTTGTTTTGTGGACATTTGGAAAGTTTACCAAAAAATCTGTTTCCATCAGGTCTGTAATTTTGTTGATGTAGTCTACTTAACTCGCATAAAAAGTTTGGATGGAAACCTGGTTAGTGATAGTAAACTAATACACTACATGACCAAAAGTATGTGGACACCTGCTCGTCCAACAAGTCATTCCAAAATCATTGGCATTCATATGGAGTTGGTCCCCCCTTTGCTGCTATAACAGCCTCCACTCTTCTGGGAAGGCTTTCCACTAGATGTTGGACACTGCTGCTGGGACTTGCTTCCATTCAGCCACAATAGCATTACTGAGGTCGGGCACTGATGTTGGGCGATTAGGACTGGCTCGCAGTCGGCATTCCAATTCATCCCAAAGGTGGTCAATGGGGTTGAGGTCAGGGCTCTGTACAGGCCAGTCAAGTTCTTCCACACCGATCTCGAGAAGAAAAAAAATCTGTATGGACCTCGCTTTGTGAATGGCGGCATTGTCATGCTGAAACAGGAAAGGGCCTGCCCCAAACTGTATGGACCTCGCTTTGTGAATGGGGGCATTGTCATGCTGAAACAGGAAAGGGCCTGCCCTAAACTGTATGGACCTCGCTTTGTGAATGGCGGCATTGTCATGCTGAAACAGGAAAGGGCCTGCCCCAAACTGTATGGACCTCGCTTTGTGAATGGGGGCATTGTCATGCTGAAACAGGAAAGGGCCTTCCCCAAACTGTATGGACCTCGCTTTGTGAATGGGGGCATTGTCATGCTGAAACAGGAAAGGGCCTTCCCCAAACTGTATGGACCTCGCTTTGTGAATGGGGGCATTGTCATGCTGAAACAGGAAAGGGCCTTCCCCAAACTGTATGGACCTCGCTTTGTGAATGGGGGCATTGTCATGCTGAAACAGGAAAGGGCCTTCCCCAAACTGTATGGACCTCGCTTTGTGAATGGCGGCATTGTCATGCTGAAACAGGAAAGGGCCTTCCCCAAACTGTATGGACCTCGCTTTGTGAATGGCGGCATTGTCATGCTGAAACAGGAAAGGGCCTTCCCCAAACTGTATGGACCTCGCTTTGTGAATGGCGGCATTGTCATGCTGAAACAGGAAAGGGCCTTCCCCAAACTGTATGGACCTCGCTTTGTGAATGGCGGCATTGTCATGCTGAAACAGGAAAGGGCCTTCCCCAAACTGTATGGACCTCGCTTTGTGAATGGGGGCATTGTCATGCTGAAACAGGAAAGGGCCTGCCCCAAACTGTATGGACCTCGCTTTGTGAATGGGGGCATTGTCATGCTGAAACAGGAAAGGGCCTGCCCCAAACTGTATGGACCTCGCTTTGTGAATGGGGGCATTGTCATGCTGAAACAGGAAAGGGCCTTCCCCAAACTGTATGGACCTCGCTTTGTGAATGGGGGCATTGTCATGCTGAAACAGGAAAGGGCCTGCCCCAAACTGTATGGACCTCGCTTTGTGAATGGGGGCATTGTCATGCTGAAACAGGAAAGGGCCTGCCCCAATCTGTTGCCACAAAGATGGAAGCACATCCATTATTCCTCTTCCACTAAACTTTACAGCCAAACCCAGATTTGTCTGTCGGACTGCTAGATGGGGAAGCCTGATTCATCAGTCCAGAGAACGTGTTTCCACTGCTCCAGAGTCCAATGGCGGCAAACTTTACACCACTCCAGCCGACACTTGGCATTGCGCATGGTGATCTTAGGCTTGTGTGCAGCTGCTTGACCATGGAAACCCATTTCATTATCTCCCGACGAACAGTTACTGTGCTAACGTTGCTTCCAGAGGCAGTTTGGAACTCAGTAGTGAGTGGTGTAACCAAGGACAGATGTTCTTTACGTGTTTCAGCGGTCAGCGGTCCCATTCTGTGAGCTTGTGTGGCCTACCACTTCCCGGCTGAGCCGTTGTTGCTCCTAGACGTTTCCACTTCACAATAACAGCACTTACAGTTGACCGGGGCAGCTCTAGCAGGATAGAAATTTGACAAACTGACTTGTTGGAAAGGTGGCATCCTATGACGGTGCCACGTTGAAAGTCACTGAGCTCTTCAGTAAAGCCATTCTACTGCCAATGTTTGTCTATGGAGATTGCATGGTTGTGTGCTCGATTTTATACATCTGTCAGCAATGGGTATGGCTGAAATAGCCGAATCCACTACACTTGAAGGGGTGTCCACGTACTTTTGTATATATAGTGTACATCAATGGTGCTACCTGAAATCCATTGTCTGTGAAAGTAGGCTATAGCAGTCTGTGAACACAATATTATTATTGTTATATTATCACCCTCGGGTTAAGCTGAGATATACAGGCCTAAATAATGACTCATCAAGTTATAGGATGGCATTCTCTGGACGCATTTATTGTTGCTCATTGGAACTTCATAATGATGATGATGATGCCTTTTCAGTCGTTGGACTCAATGGAGTTGGAATGTGGTCACCTCTCCGAAGCTGGACGGGTTCCGCCGGAGGTTGGGCGTGTTGCGCCGAAACCCAAACCGCCCGTTGTAGCCTATCAGCGGCTTGATGTCGGACATGAGACCACTGTGGTTGCTCACCTGCTCTCGGGAGTGACCTGTCCGGTGCAGAGACAAGATAGCCTATACCAGTGACTCTGAGCAATGATGATGATGATGTAAAACCTGTAAAGATTATGAATCCCATGTAGTCCCACTGATGTAAAACCTGTATAGATTATGAATCCCATGTAGGCCTACTGATGTAAAACTTGTATAGATTATGAATCCCATGTAGGCCTACTGATGTAAAACCTGTAAAGATGATGAATCCCATGTAGGTCTACTGATGTAAAACCTGTATAGATTATGAATCCCATGTAGATCTACTGATGTAAAACCTGTAAAGATTATGAATCCCATGTAGGTCTACTGATGTAAAACCTGTATAGATTATGAATCCCATGTAGGCCTACTGATGTAAAACCTGTATAGATTATGAATCCCATGTAGGCCTACTGATGTAAAACCTGTATAGATTATGAATCCCATGTAGGCCTACTGATGTAAAACCTGTATAGATTATGAATCCCATGTAGGCCTACTGATGTAAAACCTGTAAAGATTATGAATCCCATGTAGGCCTACTGATGTAAAACCTGTATAGATTATGAATCCCATGTAGGCCTACTGATGTAAAACCTGTATAGATTATGAATCCCATGTAGGCCTACTGATGTAAAACCTGTATAGATTATGAATCCCATGTAGGCCTACTGATGTAAAACCTGTATAGATTATGAATCCCATGTAGGCCTACTGATGTAAAACCTGTATAGATTATGAATCCCATGTAGGACTACTGATGTAAAACCTGTATAGATTATGAATCCCATGTAGGACTACTGATGTAAAACCTGTATAGATTATGAATCCCATGTAGGTCTACTGATGTAAAACCTGTATAGATTATGAATCCCATGTAGGCCTACTGATGTAAAACCTGTATAGATTATGAATCCCATGTAGGACTACTGCTAACTAAAAGTACCTTGATTTATTGAATAGAATAGAAGAGCATTTCTGCAGGGTATAGAATAGTTTCTTCAGAATATAACTGTAGCCTATTCTTCAGTCTCCTCCAACTGTTTGTCACTTCACATAGCCTATAGGCCTATCTCCCCCTTCCTTAATTCGATAGGTCAAAGCAATGGCATGCATTGATTATTTCCCCCTGGTGGCCAGAAAAGCCACAACCTGTGTTGGATAAGAGTCTGCTAAATGACCAAAATATACAATGTAAATGTAAACGTATTTCTCTGATTCTGTGGAACTAATTTGATGTCAAACAGGACATATTATGAATCCCATTTCATCCAAATAAAAAAAAAATGAATAGAATAGAACAGCCTATATAATATAATATAATATCCTAGAATACAATAGAATAGCCTACCTGCTCCGGAAGTGTTCCTCAGGTCTAGAGACTTTTGGGCAGCGGCGCTCTTCAGTTCCTTGTTCTCGGTCTTCTGCTGGACCCTCTGCACCGACGGGGTGGTTTTCTGCGGGACCCTCTGCACCGACGGGGTGGTCTTCTGCGGGACCCTCTGCACGGACGGGGTGGTCGTGTAGCGCGCAGCGTGGGGGTCATTGCGTGCGTCGTACCGGGGGAGCACCGACCAGAGCCGGGGGCGCATGTGTTCATACCCGAGCGCAACCGAACTGACAGCGATGCAGTCGAGCACGAACTTCTGCTCGCGCTTCTCAGGCCCGGAGTGATTCATTTTAGGCAATTCAACTCTGAAATGACCAAATATATCAAATTAGTCCACAGTCAATATATACAAATTAGGCACAGAGCCTTTTAAAATTAGACTTGTCTACTAAAATAAAACTATTTAAAAAGCTGGTCAGATTCGGGCCTAACTGTGCAGTGTGTGTTATTATACTTATGACCCAAATTCCTAAAATGTATGGAGGGACATGAATAGTCAAAAACACTTACATGAACAATCACAGCGAAAGCACGTAAAATCAACACTCACTACCCGGTCAGTTGTGCACCTGCCAATGTGCTGGTTTACACTTTACTTCAAAAGCCTGCTGAATGACGCAAATGTAAGGCTTTATTACGTTTCAACAGATATAGCTGGGGGGCAGTGAAAATTGCTTCACAAATGGATGCAAATGCACAATTGCTCATCTACCATTCTTGATTAAATCGGTCTCAGAAATACAGTGACCATTTTCATGACATGAGCTATCTGGATTCAACTCGGAAGGGATCCTTAAAGTCATTATACAGGCCTATTTGCTTTTAGAAGACATGCTAAAGTTAAAATGAACGGAGTTTCTAATCTGCAGGGCTAAACTTTGGCCCCAGTGACTGTCGCTGCGGGGGGTGCAAGTGGCTATTGTGACGTTGCTCGTAGCAACAAGGTCAGTGTTGGAGTTGCGCGCACGGATGCATTTCCCATCGAGATTTATCACCCGAGGAGACGCACTGTAATGGGCTATCGGCGGGGGGGAATCTGGAAGGCGGAGGATTGAACTGAAACAACTCTGGGTTTCTTTTCTATCTTTTTTTAAAAGATATTTTGCTGTAATTGTCATGATGACCGACTTGTTGTCCGTGGTGTCGGAGGCGGAGAGGAAGTCCTTTCCAACCCTCTCTCAGCTCTCAGAAAACGGTCAGGACAGGACACACTTTCTAGCCTATTTTATTGTACAGTAGAAAATATATAGCCCACCTTGCTGCTTCTTAAAAACACCTAGGCTATGCGCATTTGTTTGCAAACTTTGCACAATTTAGAATCAAGGTGTGCATGTCATTTGATTTATACTACATTTTTTAAACATTTAGCTGTATAAGCAATTTTTATTTTCTGAAAATTGTTCTGAAAATGTTCCCCTTTATTTCAGACGTTGACAGCATTTGGTCAAACGTGTCATCTTTCGTGGAGCGACAGATGACCTTGCAAAAGGTGAGAGCACTTTAGAAAGTCGATATTGCCATAGTTAGTGGTCAGTCAGTTCAGCTAAACTGAGTGTATAGCAGAGGATGTTTTTAGCAGTTTGAAGCTTATTTACTGCATTTCTACACAATTTAAAAACTGGAAAATGCTATTTGACGAACAGCAAAATGAAACAAAATGACATCAGGTATTAATTATCATGCAGTATCAGGTTTAAAGGTGTGTGGAACTGTGTGTAGGCTACAATCAGTGGGGGAAAAGTACCCACATGTCATACTTGAGTAAAAGTAAAGATACCTTAATAGAAAGTGACTCAAGTAAAAGTGAAAGTCACCCAGTAAAAGTCTAAAACTATTTGCTTTTAAACATACTTAAGTATCAAAAGTAAATGTAATTGCAAAAATAAACTTGTGTATCAAAAGTAAAAGTATACATCATTATCCATTCCTTATATTAAGCAAACCAGATGGTACCATTATCTGGTTTTATTTCTCACGGACAGACAGGGGCAAACTCCAACACTCAGATAGAATTTACAAACCAAGCATGTGTGTTCAGTAAGTCCACCAGGTCAGAGGAGGTAGGGATGACCAGGGTTGTTATCTTGGTAACTGTGTGAATTGGACCATTTTCCTGTCCTGCTAAGCATTCGAAATGTAATGAGTACTTTTGGGTGTCAGGGAAAATGTATTGAGTAAAAAGTACATTATCTTCTTTGAGAATGCAGTGGAGTAAAAGTAAAATATAAATAGTAAAGTAAAGTACAGCTACCCCAAAAAATGACTTAAGTTGTATTTTACTTTACACCACTGGCTACAATGTCAACCACTACTCAACCTCGTCATAAATTGACTCATTTACTTGTGGAACGGTACATACAGTGAACATGAAATAGATGCATAATACATGCTATCAAGTCACGACAAAGACCGACATTAAATGCTGACATCAGTGTGAAACAATCTGGCCTTAATGGCCATGTACTCTTATAATCTCCATCCGGCACAGCCAGAAGAGGACTGGCCACCCCTCAGAGCCTGGTTCCTCTCTAGGTTTCTTCCTAGGTTCCTGCCTTTCTAGGGAGTTTTTCCTAGCCACAGTGCTTCTACATCTGCATTGCTTGCTCTTTGGGGTTTTAGGCTAGGTGTCTGTATAAGCACTTTGTGACATGTACTGATGTAAAAAGGGCTTTTGATTGCTTGAGTAACCGATGCATAAAACAGCTGACTGCGAATGCAAATTATGCCAGATAAATCCTACACATGCATTGAAATAAAAGGCATAGCCTACATCAGACTTACTTAGGCCTTTAATTGACAAGGACGCATGAAGACAAACAAACTCGACTAAAGAATGACGAATATCATGAAATACAAAGGGAAAATCTAATTTTTAAAGGGCACTAAGGCCACGCCCGTGATTCAGCACCGCTGAATGGACAGCTCCTCGGTACAGGCATAGTGGAGCTCTGTGACGTGGTGCTGAATGGACAGCGTCTCGGTACAGGCATAGTGGAGCTCTGTGACGTGGTTCTGAATGGACAGCTCCTCGGTACAGGCATAGTGGAGCTCTGTGACGTGGTGCTGAATGGACAGCTCCTCGGTACAGGCATAGTGGAGCTCCGTGATGTGGTGCTGAATGGACAGCGTCTCGGTACAGGCATAGTGGAGCTCTGTGACGTGGTGCTGAATGGACAGCGCCTCGGTACAGGCATAGTGGAGCTCTGTGACGTGGTGCTGAATGGACAGTGCCTCAGTACAGGCATAGTGGAGCTCTGTGACGTGGTGCTGAATGGACAGTGCCTCGGTACAGGCATAGTGGAGCTCGGTGACGTGGTGCTGAATGGACAGCGCCTCGGTACAGGCATAGTGGAGCTCGGTGACGTGGTGTTGAATGGACAGCTCCTCGGTACAGGCATAGTGGAGCTCCGTGACGTGGTGCTGAATGGACAGTGCCTCGGTACAGGCATAGTGGAGCTCCGTGACGTGGTGCTGAATGGACAGCTCCTCGGTACAGGCATAGTGGAGCTCCGTGACGTGGTGCTGAATGGACAGCGCCTCTGTCTAGTAGTCAGCTACAGGGCATTCGGAAAGCATTTAGACCCCTTCCCTTTCCAACATTTTGTTACATTACAGCCTTAATCTAAAATGGATGTAAAAAAAATTCATGTTGATATTTTCACAAATGAATTACAAATAAAAAACAGAAATACCTTACTTACATAAGTATTCAGATCCTTTGCTATAAGACTCAACATTGAGCTCAGGTGCATCCTGTTTCGATTGATCATCCTTAAGATGTTTCTACAACTTGATTGGTGTCCACCTGTGGTAAATTTAATTGATTGGACATGATTTGGAAAGGCACACACCTGTCTATATAAGGTTCCACAGTTGACAGTGCATGTCAGAGCAAAAACCAAGCCCTGAGGTTGAAGGAATTGTCCGTAGAGCTCCGAGACAGGATTGTGTTGAGACACAGATCTGGGGAAGGGTACCAAAACATTTCTGCAGCATTGAAGGTCCCCAAGATCACTGGTCGCCCGGCCAAACTGAGCAATTGGGGGAGAAGGGTCTTGGTCAGGGAGGTGACCAAGAACCCGATGGTCACTCTGACAGAGCTCCAGAGTTCCTCTGTGGAGATGGGAGAACCTCCCAGAAGGACAACCATCTCTGCAGCACTCCACCAATCTGGCCTTTATGGTAGAGTGGCCAGACAAAAGCCGCTCCTCAGTAAAAGGCACATGACAGCCCACTTAGAGTTTGCCAAAAGGAACCTAAAGGAATACTCAGACCATGAGAAACAAGATTCTCTGGTCTGATGAAACCAAGATTGAACTCTTTATCCTGAATGCCTGGCACCATCCCTACAGGGAAGCATGGTGGTGGCAGCATCATGTTGTAGAGATGTTTTTCAGCAGCAGGGACTGGGAGACTAGTCAGGATCGAGGGAAAGATGAAAGGAGCAAAGTGCAGAAAGAACCTTGATGAAAACCTGCTCCAGAGCGCTCAGGACCTCAGACTGGGGCGAAGAGTCACCTTCCAACAGGACAACGACCCTAAGCACACAGCCAAGAGAATGCAGGAGTGGCTTCGGTACAAGTGTCTGAATGTCCTTGAGTGGCCCAGCCAGAGCCCGGACTTGAACCCGATCGAAACATCTCTGGAGAGACCTAAAAATAGCTGTCCAGCGACGCTCCCCATCCAACCTGAAGGCGCTTTAGAGGATCTGCAGAGCAGAATGGGAGAAACTCCCCAAATACCGGTGGACCAAGCATGTAGTGTCATACCCAGGAAGGCTCAAGGCTGTAATCACTGCTAAAGGTGCTTCAACAAAGTACTGAGCAAAGGGTCTGAATACTTATGTAAATGAAATATTTCAGTTTTATTTTTTAAACCTGTTTTTGCTTTGTCATTATGGGGTATTTTGTGTAATTTTAGAATAAGGCTGTAACGTAACATAATGCGGAATAAGTCAAGGTGTCTGAATACTTTCTGAATGCACTGTATATAATTATTTAATTTGTGGGCAGTTAGAAATGTTTTGGGCACAGTTAGGTATCCTACAATGCGTATATGAAAATCATAACTGGTATGCAGATCTTTAGAAATGGTAGGATGAATTGTAAATTGGCACTCCACATGAAAAAGGCTGCAGACTCCCCTGCTATAGGCTGTATGAAGCCACCCTTGTCGAACGGCTCGTAGGCCTACAGTGTACCATGACAGTGTACCATGACAGTGTACCATGACAGTGTACCATGACAGTGTACCATGACAGTGTCATTGTCTCACGTGCTTCATTCAGAGATGATCCTCATGTGTGCGCACAGTTCATTTTTGCATTTCCTTTCATCGCCATGGAAGGGAAACATCCTGAGAATATTGAAGCATTTTGTATCAACAAGGTGGCTCCGAGAATATTGATTGCAACATTTCCCTGGTGGTATGTTACCTACGCAGGTGGATTATCTGTGTGATTATTATATTTAATAACATCCACACTATAGCTAAATAACTTAGCTATGTTTAATGACGTTTTGCCAGCAAGATAGATCAGTAAAAATATCTAATTTTAACTGAGGAAGATGGACAAGCAAGCTTGATAGAGTGAGAGATGGAAATGCATGGTTGTTTATTCCAGAGGCAGGTAGGGATCAGGTAGACTACAGGCAGGGATCAGGGAATCTACAGGTAGGAATCAGGTAGACTACAGGCGGGGATCAGGGAGTCTACAGGTAGGAATCAGGTATGGTTCAGGTAGGGATCAGGTAGACTACAGGTAGGGATCAAGTAGACTGCAGGTAGGGATCAGGTAGACTACAGGTAGGGATCAGGTAGGCTACAGGTAGGGATCAGGTAGACAACAGGTAGGGATCAGGTAGACTACAGGTAGGGATCAGGTAGACTACAGGCGGGGATCAGGGAGTCTACAGGTAGGAATCAGGTATGGTTCAGGCAGGGATCAGGTAGACTACAGGTAGGGATCAAGTAGACTGCAGGTAGGGATCAGGTAGACTACAGGTAGGGTTCAGGTAGGCTACAGGTAGGGATCAGGTACACTACAGGTAGGGATCAGGTAGACTACAGGTAGGGATCAGGTAGACTACAGGTAGGGATCAGGTAGCCTACAGGTAGGATAAGGTAGGCTACAGGTAGGGATCAGGTAGACTACAGGTAGGGATCGGGTAGACTACAGGTAGGGATCAGGTAGACTACAGGTAGGATCAGGTAGACTACAGGTAGGGATCAGGTAGACTACAGGTAGGGATCAGGTAGCCTACAGGTAGGATCAGGTAGACTACAGGTAGGGTTCAGATAGGCTACAGGTACGGATCAGGTAGGCTACAGGTAGGGATCAGGTAGTCTACATGTAGGATCAGGTAGGCTACAGGTAGGATCAGGTAGACTACAGGTAGGGATCAGGTAGACTACAGGTAGGGATCAGGTAGACTACAGGTAGAGATCAGGTAGACTACAGGTAGGGATCAGGTAGACTACAGGTAGGGCTCCTGTAGACTACAGGTAGGATCAGGTAGACTACAGGTAGGGCTCAGGTAGACTACAGGTAGGATCAGGTAGACTACAGGGAGGGATCAGGTAGACTACAGGTACGGATCAGGTAGACTACAGGTAGGGATCAGGTAGACTACAGGTAGGATCAGGTAGACTACAAGTAGGGATCAGGTAGCCTACAGGTAGGGTTCAGGTAGGCTACAGGTAGGGATCAGGTAGACTACAGGTAGGGATCAGGTAGACTACAGGTAGGGATCAGGTAGACTACAGGTAGGGATCAGGTAGACTACAGGCGGGGATCAGGGAGTCTACAGGTAGGAATCAGGTATGGTTCAGGTAGGGATCAGGTAGACTACAGGTAGGGATCAGGTAGACTACAGGTAGGATCAGGTAGACTACAGGTAGGGATCAGGTAGACTACAGGTAGGGATCAGGTAGCCTACAGGTAGGATCAGGTAGACTACAGGTAGGGTTCAGATAGGCTACAGGTACGGATCAGGTAGACTACAGGTAGGGATCAGGTAGGCTACATGTAGGATCAGGTAGGCTACAGGTAGGATCAGGTAGGGATCAGGTAGACTACAGGTAGGGATCAGGTAGACTACAGGTAGGGATCAGGTAGGCTACAGGTAGGGATCAGGTAGACTACAGGTAGGGCTCAGGTAGACTACAGGTAGGATCAGGTAGACTACAGGTAGGGCTCAGGTAGACTACAGGTAGGATCAGGTAGACTACAGGGAGGGATCAGGTAGACTACAGGTACGGATCAGGTAGACTACAGGTAGGGATCAGGTAGACTACAGGTAGGATCAGGTAGACTACAAGTAGGGATCAGGTAGCCTACAGGTAGGGTACAGGTAGGCTACAGGTAGGGATCAGGTAGACTACAGGTAGGGATCAGGGAGTCTACAGGTAGGGATCAGGTAGACTACAGGTAGGAATCAGGTAGACTACAGGTAGGGATCAGGTAGGGATCAGGTAGGGATCAGGTAGACTACAGGTAGGGATCAGGTAGACTACAGGTAGGGATCAGGTAGACTACAGGTAGGGATCAGGTAGACTACAGGTAGGGATCAGGTAGGCTGCAGGTAGGATCAGGTAGCCTACAGGTAGGGATCAGGTAGACTACAGGTACGGATCAGGTAGACTACAGGTAGGGATCAGGTAGGCTACATGTAGGGATCAGGTAGACTACAGGTACGGATCAGGTAGACTACAGGTAGGATCAGGTAGACCACAGGTAGGGATCAGGTAGACTACAGGTATGGATCAGGTAGACTACATGTAGGGATCAGGTAGGCTACATGTCGGGATCAGGTAGGCTACATGTAGGGATCAGGTAGACTACAGGTAGGGATCAGGTAGGCTATATGTAGGGATCAGTTAGACTACAGGTAGGGATCAGGTAGGCTACATGTAGGGATCAGGTAGACTACATGTAGGGATAAGGTAGGCTACATGTAGGATAAGGTAGACTATAGGTAGGGATCAGGTAGACTACAGGTAGGGATCAGGTAGGCTACATGTAGGTATCAGGTAGCCTACAGGTAGGATCAGGTAGACTACAGGTAGGGATCAGGTAGACTACAGGTACGGATCAGGTAGACTACAGGTAGGGATCAGGTAGGCTACATGTCGGGATCAGGTAGGCTACATGTAGGGATCAGGTAGACTACAGGTAGGGATCAGGTAGGCTATATGTAGGGATCAGTTAGACTACAGGTAGGGATCAGGTAGGCTACATGTAGGGATCAGGTAGACTACATGTAGGGATAAGGTAGGCTACATGTAGGATAAGGTAGACTATAGGTAGGGATCAGGTAGACTACAGGTAGGGATCAGGTAGGCTACATGTAGGGATTAGGTAGGCTACATGTAGGGATCAAGTAGACTACAGGTAGGGATCAGGTAGACTACAGGTAGGGATCAGGTAGGCTACATGTAGGGATCAGGTAGGGATCAGGTAGACTACAGGTAGGGATCAGGTAGACTACAGGTAGGGATCAGGTAGCCTACAGGTAGGATCAGGTAGACTACAGGTAGGGATCAGGTAGACTACTGGTAGGGATCAGGTAGCCTACATGTAGGGATCAGGTAGCCTACAGGTAGGATCAGGTAGACTACAGGTAGGGATCAGGTAGACTACAGGTACGGATCAGGTAGACTACAGGTAGGGATCAGGTAGACTACAGGTAGGATCAGGTAGACTACAAGTAGGGATCAGGTAGCCTACAGGTAGGGTACAGGTAGGCTACAGGTAGGGATCAGGTAGACTACAGGTAGGGATCAGGGAGTCTACAGGTAGGGATCAGGTAGACTACAGGTAGGAATCAGGTAGACTACAGGTAGGGATCAGGTAGACTACAGGTAGGGATCAGGTAGGCTACAGGTAGGGATCAGGTAGGGATCAGGTAGGGATCAGGTAGACTACAGGTAGGGATCAGGTAGACTACAGGTAGGGATCAGGTAGACTACAGGTAGGGATCAGGTAGGCTGCAGGTAGGATCAGGTAGCCTACAGGTAGGGATCAGGTAGACTACAGGTACGGATCAGGTAGACTACAGGTAGGGATCAGGTAGGCTACATGTAGGGATCAGGTAGACTACAGGTACGGATCAGGTAGACTACAGGTAGGATCAGGTAGACCACAGGTAGGGATCAGGTAGACTACAGGTACGGATCAGGTAGACTACATGTAGGGATCAGGTAGACTACAGGTAGGGATCAGGTAGGCTACATGTAGGTATCAGGTAGCCTACAGGTAGGATCAGGTAGACTACAGGTAGGGATCAGGTAGACTACAGGTACGGATCAGGTAGACTACAGGTAGGGATCAGGTAGGCTACATGTCGGGATCAGGTAGGCTACATGTAGGGATCAGGTAGACTACAGGTAGGGATCAGGTAGGCTATATGTAGGGATCAGTTAGACTACAGGTAGGGATCAGGTAGGCTACATGTAGGGATCAGGTAGACTACATGTAGGGATAAGGTAGGCTACATGTAGGATAAGGTAGACTATAGGTAGGGATCAGGTAGACTACAGGTAGGGATCAGGTAGGCTACATGTAGGGATTAGGTAGGCTACATGTAGGGATCAAGTAGACTACAGGTAGGGATCAGGTAGACTACAGGTAGGGATCAGGTAGGCTACATGTAGGGATCAGGTAGGGATCAGGTAGACTACAGGTAGGGATCAGGTAGACTACAGGTAGGGATCAGGTAGCCTACAGGTAGGATCAGGTAGACTACAGGTAGGGATCAGGTAGACTACAGGTAGGGATCAGGTAGCCTACATGTAGGGATCAGGTAGCCTACAGGTAGGATCAGGTAGACTACAGGTAGGGATCAGGTAGACTACAGGTAGGGATCAGGTAGACTACAGGTAGGGATCAGGTAGGCTACATGTAGGGATCAGGTAGGCTACATGTAGGATAAGGTATTGTACGTTGTTCAGTTGTGTTTATTTTCATACCAATACATGAGAGCAAAATTGCAGTAGCCTCTGGGGCAAATGAATACAAATATCAATTAGGCCTGCAGCTATCACAGCCCATATTTTAATAGCAATAAAATAGCTTTATATTTCGATTGGTCACCAAAAATGAGGGCTCCCTCACCTCTCAATTCCCAATTCGATCAACCCCTGGCTATCAGATTACAACAAGGTTTACGAAATGCCGACATCAAACTCAAAGCAATCGGCGCGCTGACTAAACAGCTGACTGGCAAAGCAAACTGGCACCGTCTCTGTTCTCTGCTTTCTACAAGTGAGAGAAAAGGGCAGCTGCTCTCCGAGCGATGCCAGTCAGCCAATGAAAGCCAGCTGTTGTATTTTAATTGGGATTGGAATGAATTGAGTTTAACTTGACATTTTTGCTCTGGAGCTACAGTAGTGTATGAATATCAACTCTGAAATAGGACTATTTTACCATGTGACATAGATTTGAAGCTGGCAGTTGTCTTATTGCCCAATTTTCAGTGAGACTAGGAAATCTTTCAGCTCTGAGGAAAGTTAGGCAAGGAATTAGGAAAGTAAATATGACATATCATAAATAGTAGAGGCATTATCATGATTGTCCTTCAGCTATATTCATCATCAGGTCTAGGAGAACTGGTTGACAACTTGTTGTGTCTGTCTGTCTGTCTGTCCAGGGGGTCTACATCGCAGGCCTGGGAACCTTCACCTTCTCTCAGCAGAAGCTGGACGTAGGCAACAAGTTTGTTTTGATCCAGCGACCCATCTTCCTGCTCTCTGAGAAGCTGTCCCAGTCACACGGCCTCAAGCAGGTCAAACCGCTGTCTGCAGGTGAGTGGCGATGGGCCAACAACACAGACACACACACACACACACACACACACACACACGAGTATGCATGCACGCACACAGACACACACACGAGACATCTTCTGTCAACGCTGGCACGTTTATGTGAACGAGCGCAGATATCAAGCCTGAGTTGTGCTGATAGCCTGCTGAGCTAAAGCCTGGGCAGCAGCTTGGGGAACTAGTACAATTATTCAGGTGTCAGGAAAGATGATTAATCATCCCACTTCCATTCATTATGTTACAGTGATACCAGCAATGTGTCCCATAGAAACACTATGTTACAGTGATACCAGCAATGTGTCCCATAGAAACACTATGTTACAGTGATACCAGCAATGTGTCCCATAGAAACACTATGTTACAGTGATACCAGCAATGTGTCCCATAGAAACACTATGTTACAGTGATACCAGCAATGTGTCCCATAGAAACACTATGTTACAGTGATACCAGCAATGTGTCCCATAGAAACACTATGTTACAGTGATACCAGCAATGTGTCCCATAGAAACACTATGTTACAGTGATACCAGCAATGTGTCCCATAGAAACACTATGTTACAGTGATACCAGCAATGTGTCCCATAGAAACACTATGTTACAGTGATACCAGCAATGTGTCCCATAGAAACACTATGTTACAGTGATACCAGCAATGTGTCCCATAGAAACACTATGATGAAAGAGAATGAATGAGAAAACCCAGTGCACAGCTGTGTGTCTAAATCCAAGTGCTGCTTTTAGCAGCGGCAACACAATGACATGTCCGCTCTAGTCGTTGTATTTCTATGTGTGTGCCTGTGCCATCCGTCTGTCCGTCCGTCATCACTGCAGGGGATGTGCCACTGGTCCAGCTCAACTTCACAGCCCTGTCTGTGGAGAGTCTGTTGGGAATGGGATAGAGAGAGCCATCTTGATGTGTTAATATGTCTGTCTGTGGAGAGTCTGTAGGGAATGGGATAGAGAGAGCCATCTTGATGTGTTAATATGTCTGTCTGTGGAGAGTCTGTTGGGAATGGGATAGAGAGAGCCATCTTGATGTGTTAATATGTCTGTCTGTGGAGAGTCTGTTGGGAATGGGATAGAGAGAGCCATCTTGGTGTGTTAATATGTCTGTCTGTGGAGAGTCTGTAGGGAATGGGATAGAGAGAGCCATCTTGATGTGTTAATATGTCTGTCTGTGGAGAGTCTGTTGGGAATGGGATAGAGAGAGCCATCTTGATGTGTTAATATGTCTGTCTGTGGAGAGTCTGTTGGGAATGGGATAGAGAGAGCCATCTTGATGTGTTAATATGTCTGTCTGTGGAGAGTCTGTTAGGAATGGGATAGAGAGAGCCATCTTGATGTGTTAATATGTCTGTCTGTGGAGAGTCTGTTGGGAATGGGATAGAGAGAGCCATCTTGGTGTGTTAATATGTCTGTCTGTGGAGAGTCTGTAGGGAATGGGATAGAGAGAGCCATCTTGATGTGTTAATATGTCTGTCTGTGGAGAGTCTGTTGGGAATGGGATAGAGAGAGCCATCTTGATGTGTTAATATGTCTGTCTGTGGAGAGTCTGTTGGGAATGGGATAGAGAGAGCCATCTTGATGTGTTAATATGTCTGTCTGTGGAGAGTCTGTTGGGAATGGGATAGAGAGAGCCATCTTGATGTGTTAATATGTCTGTCTGTGGAGAGTCTGTTGGGAATGGGATAGAGAGAGCCATCTTGATGTGTTAATATGTCTGTCTGTGGAGAGTCTGTTGGGAATGGGATAGAGAGAGCCATCTTGATGTGTTAATATGTCTGTCTGTGGAGAGTCTGTTGGGAATGGGATAGAGAGAGTCATCTTGGTGTGGCTGAGCCTTATCCAACCCAGGTTGTCTGTCTATACACGACTGTTAGCCTGCTGAGCTAAAGCCTATAGCTTTAACTTGGATAACAAAGTATTCAGGTCTCAGACAAGCAGGTTAGTCATCACAGGAGTCCAGTACACTAACACTAGGAATGTGTGTCATCCATCTGTCATCACAGGAGTCCAGTACACTAACACTAGGAATGTGTGTCATCCATCTGTCATCACAGGAGTCCAGTACACTAACACTAGGAATGTGTGTCATCCATCTGTCATCACAGGAGTCCAGTACACTAACACTAGGAATGTGTGTCATCCATCTGTCATCACAGGAGTCCAGTACACTAACACTAGGAATGTGTGTCATCCATCTGTCATCACAGTAGTCCAGTACACTAACACTAGGAATGTGTGTCATCCATCTGTCATCACAGGAGTCCAGTACACTAACACTAGGAATGTGTGTCATCCATCTGTCATCACAGGAGTCCAGTACACTAACACTAGGAATGTGTGTCATCCATCTGTCATCACAGGAGTCCAGTACACTAACACTAGGAATGTGTGTCATCCATCTGTCATCACAGGAGTCCAGTACACTAACACTAGGAATGTGTGTCATCCATCTGTCATCACAGTAGTCCAGTACACTAACACTAGGAATGTGTGTCATCCATCTGTCATCACAGGAGTCCAGTACACTAACACTAGGAATGTGTGTCATCCATCTGTCATCACAGTAGTCCAGTACACTAACACTAGGAATGTGTGTCATCCATCTGTCATCACACGAGTCCAGTACACTAACACTAGGAATGTGTGTCATCCATCTGTCATCACAGGAGTCCAGTACACTAACACTAGGAATGTGTGTCATCCATCTGTCATCACAGGAGTCCAGTACACTAACACTAGGAATGTGTGTCATCCATCTGTCATCACAGGAGTCCAGTACACAAACACTAGGAATGTGTGTCATCCATCTGTCATCACAGTAGTCCAGTACACTAACACTAGGAATGTGTGTCATCCATCTGTCATCACAGGAGTCCAGTACACTAACACTAGGAATGTGTGTCATCCATCTGTCATCACAGTAGTCCAGTACACTAACACTAGGAATGTGTGTCATCCATCTGTCATCACAGTAGTCCAGTACACTAACACTAGGAATGTGTGTCATCCATCTGTCATCACAGGAGTCCAATACACTCATCCATCTGTCATCACAGGAGTCCAGTACACTAACACTAGGAATGTGTGTCATCCATCTGTCATCACAGCAGGGGACGTGCCACTGGTCCAGCTCAACTTCACAGCCCTGTCTGTGGAGAGCCCGTTTGAGCGTCATGTGGTGGAGGGCTGTGTGAGAGAGACTCTGCTGGTGTTGCTGAGAGCCGTGGCCACCGGACGCTCAGTCCTCTTCACCTTCCACGACATCGGAGAGCTGTTGTTCTGCCAGAGCAAAGTCAAGATGAAGTTCTACCACGACTTTGTCACCGCCCTGGACGGCAGCGGGAAGCTGCTCTTGGCACTCTCCAATGTCAGTAGGGTGGATTAGATATGTCATGTAGGTAGTGTGTGTATCGGGGACGGGGGTTGGGTAGGTTGTGTGTGTGTGTGTGTACAGTATGTGTGTGTGTGTGTGTGTGTGTGTGTGTGTGTGTGTGTGTGTGTGTGTGTGTGTGTGTGTGTGTGTGTGTGTGTGTGTGTGTGTGTGTGTGTGTGAGAGAGAGAGAGAGAGACATAGAGAGTGAGCAGGTGTGTATGATTGTACAAGTGCGTTTGTATTTGTGTTGATGACAATCCCCCTATCCACTCTCTATCCCAGAGACCTGGCACCAGCAACTCTGTCCTGTTTGGGAGATCCAGCATACCAGGGACCAGCAACACCATCATCCTCCCCAGGATCTCTTCTGAACAGCGGGGGAAGGACTGGGGAGAGGAGGCCCTGGCCCAGGTCCAGACAGACTCAGACAGGAAGGAGGAGAATAGAGGTGAGGGAGAGACAGTGGTGTAATCTAGTCCTCTAAAAACATTAAGGGTTTTTATTGCCAAATTCAACTGATGGCCAAATTCAATTGCTTTGGATTAGCTCAGTGAATATCTCGATCAGATTGAGGGGTTTTAATGGGTGTAACGTCTCTGGTGATAGATATGTGTTGGGCTCACTTAACCTTGATAACCCTGTGTTGGAGAGAAAGGTAAGCTAATATAACATTATCTAGATTTAGGGGCGCATCCCAGAACATGTATTTCTCTTCCTACGGTAGCTTCATCTGTCAAGTCTTTCTCATCTATAGTTATGTTACCATGTGTACCCAGAGTCCCTGATGACTCCGCGGTCCAGATCTAGACACACCCTGCACCCAGCCAAGGTCAACGGGATCAGTCTCACTGATGACCTGGAGCCCAGACCTCCAGCAGCGACCAACACTGACAGGTATTGTTATTGTCGGCCTCACTGCTAACCCCAGCTGTTGTCGGCCTCACTGTTAACCCCAGCTGTTGTCGGCCTCACTGTTAACCCCAGCTGTTGTCGGCCTCACTGTTAACCCCAGCTGTTGTCGGCCTCACTGTTAACCCCAGCTATTGTCGGCTAACACTGTTAACCCCAGCTATTGTCGGCTACCACTGCTAACCCCAGCCATTGTCGGCTAACACTGCTAACCCCAGCTATTGTCGGCTAACACTGCTAACCCCAGCTATTGTCGGCTAACACTGCTAACCCCAGCTATTGTCGGCTAACACTGCTAACCTCATCTCCTACTGACCAGGCTGCATCCCAAATGGCATCATATTCCATATGTTATGTAGTGCACTACTTCATAGGGCTTTGGTCAAAGGTAGTGCACTACATAAAGAATAGGGTGCCGTTTGGGACATAGCCACACACTGCCACAGGATAGTGAGTGACGCTTGACCCTGGTTGGTCTCCTCTCTAAACCTGTTAATCCAGGACAGTAACACAACACCCTGGTTGGTCTCCTCTCTAAACCTGTTAATCCAGGACAGTAACACAAGACCCTGGTTGGTCTCCTCTCTAAACCTGTTAATCCAGGACAGGAACACAAGACCCTGGTTGGTCTCCTCTCTAAACCTGTTAATCCAGGACAGTAACACAACACCCTGGTTGGTCTCCTCTCTAAACCTGTTAATCCAGGACAGTAACACAAGACCCTGGTTGGTCTCCTCTCTAAACCTGTTAATCCAGGACAGTAACACAAGACCCTGGTTGGTCTCCTCTAAACCTGTTAATCCAGGACAGTAACACAAGACCCTGGTTGGTCTCCTCTCTAAACCTGTTAATCCAGGACAGTAACACAAGACCCTGGTTGGTCTCCTCTCTAAACCTGTTAATCCAGGACAATATGACAAGACCCTGGTTGGTCTCCTCTCTAAACCTGTTAATCCAGAACAGTAACACAAGACCCTGGTTGGTCTCCTCTAAACCTGTTAATCCAGGACAGTAACACAAGACCCTGGTTGGTCTCCTCTCTAAACCTGTTAATCCAGGACAGTAACACAAGACCCTGGTTGGTCTCCTCTCTAAACCTGTTAATCCAGAACAGGAACACAAGACCCTAGTTGGTCTCCTCTCTAAACCTTTTAATCCAGGACAGTAAAACAAGACCCTGGTTGGTCTCCTCTCTAAACCTGTTAATCCAGGACAATATGACAAGACCCTGGTTGGTCTCCTCTCTAAACCTGTTAATCCAGGACAGTAACACAAGACCCTGGTTGGTCTCCTCTAAACCTGTTCATCCAGGACAGGAACACAAGACCCTAGTTGGTCTCCTCTCTAAACCTGTTAATCCAGGACAGGAACACAAGACCCTGGTTGGTCTCCTCTCTAAACCTGTTAATCCAGGACAGGAACACAAGACCCTGGATGGTCTCCTCTCTAAACCAGTTAATCCAGGACAGTAACACAAGACCCTGGTTGGTCTCCTCTCTAAACCTGTTAATCCAGGACAGTAACACAAGACCCTGGTTGGTCTCCTCTCTAAACCTGTTAATCCAGGACAGTAACACAAGACCCTGGTTGGTCTCCTCTCTAAACCTGTTAATCCAGGACAGTAACACAACACCCTGGTTGGTCTCCTCTCTAAACCTGTTAATCCAGGACAGTAACACAAGACCCTGGTTGGTCTCCTCTCTAAACCTGTTAATCCAGGACAGTAACACAAGACCCTGGTTGGTCTCCTCTCTAAACCTGTTAATCCAGGACAGTAACACAAGACCCTGGTTGGTCTCCTCTCTAAACCTGTTAATCCAGGACAATATGACAAGACCCTGGTTGGTCTCCTCTCTAAACCTGTTAATCCAGGACAGTAACACAAGACCCTGGTTGGTCTCCTCTAAACCTGTTAATCCAGGACAGTAACACAAGACCCTGGTTGGTATCCTCTCTAAACTTGTTAATCCAGGACAGTAACACAAGACCCTGGTTGGTCTCCTCTCTAAACCTGTTAATCCAGAACAGTAACACAAGACCCTGGTTGGTCTCCTCTCTAAACCTGTTAATCCAGGACAGTAACACAAGACCCTGGTTGGTCTCCTCTCTAAACCTGTTAATCCAGGACAATATGACAAGACCCTGGTTGGTCTCCTCTCTAAACCTGTTAATCCAGGACAGTAACACAAGACCCTGGTTGGTCTCCTCTAAACCTGTTCCTCCAGGACAGGAACACAAGACCCTAGTTGGTCTCCTCTCTAAACCTGTTAATCCAGGACAGGAACACAAGACCCTGGTTGGTCTCCTCTCTAAACCTGTTAATCCAGGACAGGAACACAAGACCCTGGATGGTCTCCTCTCTAAACCTGTTAATCCAGGACAGTAACACAAGACCCTGGTTGGTCTCCTCTCTAAACCTGTTAATCCAGGACAGTAACACAAGACCCTGGTTGGTCTCCTCTCTAAACCTGTTAATCCAGGACAGTAACACAAGACCCTGGTTGGTCTCCTCTCTAAACCTGTTAATCCAGGACAGTAACACAAGACCCTGGTTGGTCTCCTCTCTAAACCTGTTAATCCAGGACAATATGACAAGACCCTGGTTGGTCTCCTCTCTAAACCTGTTAATCCAGGACAGTAACACAACACCCTGGTTGGTCTCCTCTAAACCTGTTAATCCAGGACAGTAACACAAGACCCTGGTTGGTCTCCTCTCTAAACCTGTTAATCCAGGACAGTAACACAAGACCCTAGTTGGTCTCCTCCCTAAACCTGTTAATCCAGGACAGGAACACAAGACCCTGGTTGGTCTCCTCTCTAAACCTGTTAATCCAGGACAGGAACACAAGACCCTGGATGGTCTCCTCTCTAAACCTGTTAATCCAGGACAGTAAAACAAGACCCTGGTTGGTCTCCTCTCTAAACCTGTTAATCCAGGACAGTAACACAAGACCCTGGTTGGTCTCCTCTCTAAACCTGTTAATCCAGGACAGTAACACAAGACCCTGGTTGGTCTCCTCTCTAAACCTGTTAATCCAGGACAGTAACACAAGACCCTGGTTGGTCTCCTCTCTAAACCTGTGAATCCAGGACAGTAACACAAGACCCTGGTTGGTCTCCTCTCTAAACCTGTTAATCCAGGACAGTAACACAACACCCTGGTTGGTCTCCTCTCTAAACCTGTTAATCCAGGACAGGAACACAAAACCCTGGTTGGTCTCCTCTCTAAACCTGTTAATCCAGGACAGTAACACAAGACCCTGGTTGGTCTCCTCTCTAAACCTGTTAATCCAGGACAATATGACAAGACCCTGGTTGGTCTCCTCTCTAAACCTGTTAATCCAGGACAGTAACACAAGACCCTGGTTGGTCTCCCCTCTAAACCTGTTAATCCAGGACAATATGACAAGACCCTGGTTGGTCTCCTCTCTAAACCTGTTAATCCAGGACAGTAACACAAGGCCCTAGTTGGTCTCCTCTAAACCTGTTAATCCAGGACAGTAACACAAGACCCTGGTTGGTCTCCTCTCTAAACCTGTTAATCCAGGACAATATGACAAGACCCTGGTTGGTCTCCTCTCTAAACCTGTTAATCCAGGACAGTAACACAAGACCCTGGTTGGTCTCCTCTAAACCTGTTAATCCAGGACAGTAACACAAGACCCTGGTTGGTATCCTCTCTAAACTTGTTAATCCAGGACAGTAACACAAGACCCTGGTTGGTCTCCTCTCTAAACCTGTTAATCCAGAACAGTAACACAAGACCCTGGTTGGTCTCCTCTCTAAACCTGTTAATCCAGGACAGTAACACAAGACCCTGGTTGGTCTCCTCTCTAAACCTGTTAATCCAGGACAATATGACAAGACCCTGGTTGGTCTCCTCTCTAAACCTGTTAATCCAGGACAGTAACACAAGACCCTGGTTGGTCTCCTCTAAACCTGTTCCTCCAGGACAGGAACACAAGACCCTAGTTGGTCTCCTCTCTAAACCTGTTAATCCAGGACAGGAACACAAGACCCTGGTTGGTCTCCTCTCTAAACCTGTTAATCCAGGACAGGAACACAAGACCCTGGATGGTCTCCTCTCTAAACCTGTTAATCCAGGACAGTAACACAAGACCCTGGTTGGTCTCCTCTCTAAACCTGTTAATCCAGGACAGTAACACAAGACCCTGGTTGGTCTCCTCTCTAAACCTGTTAATCCAGGACAGTAACACAAGACCCTGGTTGGTCTCCTCTCTAAACCTGTTAATCCAGGACAGTAACACAAGACCCTGGTTGGTCTCCTCTCTAAACCTGTTAATCCAGGACAATATGACAAGACCCTGGTTGGTCTCCTCTCTAAACCTGTTAATCCAGGACAGTAACACAACACCCTGGTTGGTCTCCTCTAAACCTGTTAATCCAGGACAGTAACACAAGACCCTGGTTGGTCTCCTCTCTAAACCTGTTAATCCAGGACAGTAACACAAGACCCTAGTTGGTCTCCTCCCTAAACCTGTTAATCCAGGACAGGAACACAAGACCCTGGTTGGTCTCCTCTCTAAACCTGTTAATCCAGGACAGGAACACAAGACCCTGGATGGTCTCCTCTCTAAACCTGTTAATCCAGGACAGTAAAACAAGACCCTGGTTGGTCTCCTCTCTAAACCTGTTAATCCAGGACAGTAACACAAGACCCTGGTTGGTCTTCTCTCTAAACCTGTTAATCCAGGACAGTAACACAAGACCCTGGTTGGTCTCCTCTCTAAACCTGTTAATCCAGGACAGTAACACAAGACCCTGGTTGGTCTCCTCTCTAAACCTGTGAATCCAGGACAGTAACACAAGACCCTGGTTGGTCTCCTCTCTAAACCTGTTAATCCAGGACAGTAACACAACACCCTGGTTGGTCTCCTCTCTAAACCTGTTAATCCAGGACAGGAACACAAAACCCTGGTTGGTCTCCTCTCTAAACCTGTTAATCCAGGACAGTAACACAAGACCCTGGTTGGTCTCCTCTCTAAACCTGTTAATCCAGGACAATATGACAAGACCCTGGTTGGTCTCCTCTCTAAACCTGTTAATCCAGGACAGTAACACAAGACCCTGGTTGGTCTCCCCTCTAAACCTGTTAATCCAGGACAATATGACAAGACCCTGGTTGGTCTCCTCTCTAAACCTGTTAATCCAGGACAGTAACACAAGGCCCTAGTTGGTCTCCTCTAAACCTGTTAATCCAGGACAGTAACACAAGACCCTGGTTGGTCTCCTCTCTAAACCTGTTAATCCAGGACAGTAACACAAGACCCTGGTTGGTCTCCTCTCTAAACCTGTTAATCCAGGACAATATGACAAGACCCTGGTTGGTCTCCTCTCTGAACCTGTTAATCCAGGACAGTAACACAAGACCCTGGTTGGTCTCCTCTCTAAACCTGTTAGTCCAGGACAGGAACACAAGACCCTGGTTGGTCTCCTCTCTAAACCTGTTAATCCAGGACAGTAACACAACACCCTGGTTGGTCTCCTCTCTAAACCTGTTAATCCAGGACAGTAACACAAGACCCTGGTTGGTCTCCTCTCTAAACCTGTTAATCCAGGACAGTAACACAAGACCCTGGTTGGTCTCCTCTCTAAACCTGTTAATCCAGGACAGTAACACAAGACCCTGGTTGGTCTCCTCTCTAAACCTGTTAATCCAGGACAGTAACACAAGACCCTGGTTGGTCTCCTCTCTAAACCTGTTAATCCAGGACAGGAACACAAGACCCTGGTTGGTCTCCTCTCTAAACCTGTTAATCCAGGACAGTAACACAAGACCCTGGTTGGTCTCCTCTCTAAACCTGTTAATCTAGGACAGTAACACAAGACCCTGGTTGGTCTCATCTCTAAACCTGTTAATCCAGGACAGGAACACAAGATCCTGGTTGGTCTCCTCTTTAAACCTGTTAATCCAGGACAGGAACACAAGACCCTGGTTGGTCTCCTCTCTAAACCTGTTAATCCAGGACAGTAACACAGGACCCTGGTTGGTCTCTCCTCTAACCCTGTTAATCCAGGACAGTAACACAAGACCCTGGTTGGTCTCCTCTCTAAAGCTGTTAATCCAGGACAGTAACACAACACCCTGGTTGGTCTCCTCTCTAAACCTGTTAATCCAGGACAGTAACACAAGACCCTGGTTGGTCTCCTCTCTAAACCTGTTAATCCAGGACAGTAACACAAAACCTTGGTTGGTCTCCTCTCTAAACCTGTTAATCCAGGACAGTAACACAAGACCCTGGTTGGTCTCCTCTCTAAACCTGTTAATCCAGGAAAGTAACACAAGACCCTGGTTGGTCTCCTCTCTAAACCTGTTAATCCAGGACAGTAACACAAGACCCTGGTTGGTCTCCTCTCTAAACCTGTTAATCCAGGACAGTAACACAAGACCCTAGTTGGTCTCCTCTCTAAACCTGTTAATCCAGGACAGTAACACAAGACCCTGGTTGGTCTCCTCTCTAAACCTGTTAATCCAGGACAGGAACACAAGACCCTGGATGGTCTCCTCTCTAAACCTGTTAATCCAGGACAGTAAAACAAGACCCTGGTTGGTCTCCTCTCTAAACCTGTTAATCCAGGACAGTAACACAAGACCCTGGTTGGTCTTCTCTCTAAACCTGTTAATCCAGGACAGTAACACAAGACCCTGGTTGGTCTCCTCTCTAAACCTGTTAATCCAGAACAGTAACACAAGACCCTGGTTGGTCTCCTCTCTAAACCTGTTAATCCAGGACAGTAACACAAGACCCTGTTTGGTCTCCTCTCTAAACCTGTTAATCCAGGACAGTAACACAAGACCCTGGTTGGTCTCCTCTCTAAACCTGTTAATCCAGGACAGTAACACAACACCCTGGTTGGTCTCCTCTCTAAACCTGTTAATCCAGGACAGTAACAAAAGACCCTGGTTGGTCTCTTCTAAACCTGTGAGTCCAGGACAGTAACACAAGACCCTGGTTGGTCTCCTCTCTAAACCTGTTAATCCAGGACAGTAACACAACACCCTGGTTGGTCTCCTCTCTAAACCTGTTAATCCAGGACAGGAACACAAAACCCTGGTTGGTCTCCTCTCTAAACCTGTGAATCCAGGACAGTAACACAAGACCCTGGTTGGTCTCCTCTCTAAACCTGTTAATCCAGGACAGGAACACAAGACCCTGGTTGGTCTCCTCTCTAAACCTGTTAATCCAGGACAGTAACACAAGACCCTGGTTGGTCTCCCCTCTAAACCTGTTAATCCAGGACAATATGACAAGACCCTGGTTGGTCTCTTCTCTAAACCTGTTAATCCAGGACAGTAACACAAGGCCCTAGTTGGTCTCCTCTAAACCTGTTAATCCAGGACAGTAACACAAGACCCTGGTTGGTCTCCTCTCTAAACCTGTTAATCCAGGACAGTAACACAAGACCCTGGTTGGTCTCCTCTCTAAAGTTGTTAATCCAGGACAGTAACACAAGACCCTGGTTGGTCTCCTCTCTAAACCTTTTAATCCAGGACAGTAACACAAGACCCTGGTTGGTCTCCTCTCTAAACCTGTTAATCCAGGACAATATGACAAGACCCTGGTTGGTCTCCTCTCTAAACCTGTTAATCCAGAACAGTAACACAAGACCCTGGTTGGTCTCCTCTCTAAACCTGTTAATCCAGGACAGTAACACAAGACCCTGGTTGGTCTCCTCTCTAAACCTGTTAATCCAGGACATTAACACAAGACCCTGGTTGGTCTCCTCTCTAAACCTGTTAATCCAGGACAGTAACACAACACCCTGGTTGGTCTCCTCTCTAAACCTGTTAATCCAGGACAGTAACACAAGACCCTGGTTGGTCTCCTCTAAACCTGTGAATCCAGGACAGTAACACAAGACCCTGGTTGGTCTCCTCTCTAAACCTGTTAATCCAGAACAGTAACACAACACCCTGGTTGGTCTCCTCTCTAAACCTGTTAATCCAGGACAGGAACACAAAACCCTGGTTGGTCTCCTCTCTAAACCTGTTAATCCAGGACAGTAACACAAGACCCTGGTTGGTCTCCTCTCTAAACCTGTTAATCCAGGACAGGAACACAAGACCCTGGTTGGTCTCCTCTCTAAACCTGTTAATCCAGGACAGTAACACAAGACCCTGGTTGGTCTCCCCTCTAAACCTGTTAATCCAGGACAATATGACAAGACCCTGGTTGGTCTCCTCTCTAAACCTGTTAATCCAGGACAGTAACACAAGGCCCTAGTTGGTCTCCTCTAAACCTGTTAATCCAGGACAGGAACACAAGACCCTGGATGGTCTTCTCTCTAAACCTGTTAATCCAGGACAGTAACACAAGACCCTGCTTGGTCTCCTCTCTAAACCTGTTAATCCAGGACAGTAACACAAGACCCTGGTTGGTCTCCTCTCTAAACCTGTTAATCCAGGACAGTAACACAGGACCCTGGTTGGTCTCTCCTCTAACCCTGTTAATCCAGGACAGTAACACAAGACCCTGGTTGGTCTCCTCTCTAAAGCTGTTAATCCAGGACAGTAACACAACACCCTGGTTGGTCTCCTCTCTAAACCTGTTAATCCAGGACAGTAACACAAGACCCTGGTTGGTCTCCTCTCTAAACCTGTTAATCCAGGACAGTAACACAAGACCCTGGTTGGTCTCCTCTCTAAACCTGTTAATCCAGGACAATATGACAAGACCCTGGTTGGTCTCCTCTCTAAACCTGTTAACCCAGGACAGTAACACAAAACCTTGGCTGGTCTCCTCTCTAAACCTGTTAATCCAGGACAGTAACACAAGACCCTGGTTGGTCTCCTCTCTAAACCTGTTAATCCAGGAAAGTAACACAAGACCCTGGTTGGTCTCCTCTCTAAACCTGTTAATCCAGGACAGTAACACAAGACCCTGGTTGGTCTCCTCTCTAAACCTGTTAATCCAGGACAGTAACACAAGACCCTAGTTGGTCTCCTCTATAAACCTGTTAATCCAGGACAGTAACACAAGACCCTGGTTGGTCTCCTCTCTAAACCTGTTAATCCAGGACAGTAACACAAGACCCTGGTTGGTCTCCTCTCTAAACCTGTTAATCCAGGACAGTAACACAAGACCCTGGTTGGTCTCCTCTCTAAACCTGTTAATCCAGGACAATATGACAAGACCCTGGTTGGTCTCCTCTCTAAACCTGTTAACCCAGGACAGTAACACAAGACCCTGGTTGGTCTCCTCTCTAAACCTGTTAATCCAGGACAGTAACACAACACCCTGGTTGGTCTCCTCTCTAAACCTGTTAATCCAGGACAGGAACACAAAACCCTGGTTGGTCTCCTCTCTAAACCTGTGAATCCAGGACAGTAACACAAGACCCTGGTTGGTCTCCTCTCTAAATCTGTTAATCCAGGACAGGAACACAAGACCCTGGTTGGTCTCCTCTCTAAACCTGTTAATCCAGGACAGTAACACAAGACCCTGGTTGGTCTCCCCTCTAAACCTGTTAATCCAGGACAATATGACAAGACCCTGGTTGGTCTCTTCTCTAAACCTGTTAATCCAGGACAGTAACACAAGGCCCTAGTTGGTCTCCTCTAAACCTGTTAATCCAGGACAGTAACACAAGACCCTGGTTGGTCTCCTCTCTAAACCTGTTAATCCAGGACAGTAACACAAGACCCTGGTTGGTCTCCTCTCTAAAGTTGTTAATCCAGGACAGTAACACAAGACCCTGGTTGGTCTCCTCTCTAAACCTTTTAATCCAGGACAGTAACACAAGACCCTGGTTGGTCTCCTCTCTAAACCTGTTAATCCAGGACAATATGACAAGACCCTGGTTGGTCTCCTCTCTAAACCTGTTAATCCAGAACAGTAACACAAGACCCTGGTTGGTCTCCTCTCTAAACCTGTTAATCCAGGACAGTAACACAAGACCCTGGTTGGTCTCCTCTCTAAACCTGTTAATCCAGGACATTAACACAAGACCCTGGTTGGTCTCCTCTCTAAACCTGTTAATCCAGGACAGTAACACAACACCCTGGTTGGTCTCCTCTCTAAACCTGTTAATCCAGGACAGTAACACAAGACCCTGGTTGGTCTCCTCTAAACCTGTGAATCCAGGACAGTAACACAAGACCCTGGTTGGTCTCCTCTCTAAACCTGTTAATCCAGAACAGTAACACAACACCCTGGTTGGTCTCCTCTCTAAACCTGTTAATCCAGGACAGGAACACAAAACCCTGGTTGGTCTCCTCTCTAAACCTGTTAATCCAGGACAGTAACACAAGACCCTGGTTGGTCTCCTCTCTAAACCTGTTAATCCAGGACAGGAACACAAGACCCTGGTTGGTCTCCTCTCTAAACCTGTTAATCCAGGACAGTAACACAAGACCCTGGTTGGTCTCCCCTCTAAACCTGTTAATCCAGGACAATATGACAAGACCCTGGTTGGTCTCCTCTCTAAACCTGTTAATCCAGGACAGTAACACAAGGCCCTAGTTGGTCTCCTCTAAACCTGTTAATCCAGGACAGGAACACAAGACCCTGGATGGTCTTCTCTCTAAACCTGTTAATCCAGGACAGTAACACAAGACCCTGCTTGGTCTCCTCTCTAAACCTGTTAATCCAGGACAGTAACACAAGACCCTGGTTGGTCTCCTCTCTAAACCTGTTAATCCAGGACAGTAACACAGGACCCTGGTTGGTCTCTCCTCTAACCCTGTTAATCCAGGACAGTAACACAAGACCCTGGTTGGTCTCCTCTCTAAAGCTGTTAATCCAGGACAGTAACACAACACCCTGGTTGGTCTCCTCTCTAAACCTGTTAATCCAGGACAGTAACACAAGACCCTGGTTGGTCTCCTCTCTAAACCTGTTAATCCAGGACAGTAACACAAGACCCTGGTTGGTCTCCTCTCTAAACCTGTTAATCCAGGACAATATGACAAGACCCTGGTTGGTCTCCTCTCTAAACCTGTTAACCCAGGACAGTAACACAAAACCTTGGCTGGTCTCCTCTCTAAACCTGTTAATCCAGGACAGTAACACAAGACCCTGGTTGGTCTCCTCTCTAAACCTGTTAATCCAGGACAGTAACACAAGACCCTGGTTGGTCTCCTCTCTAAACCTGTTAATCCAGGACAGTAACACAAGACCCTGGTTGGTCTCCTCTCTAAACCTGTTAATCCAGGACAGTAACACAAGACCCTAGTTGGTCTCCTCTATAAACCTGTTAATCCAGGACAGTAACACAAGACCCTGGTTGGTCTCCTCTCTAAACCTGTTAATCCAGGACAGTAACACAAGACCCTGGTTGGTCTCCTCTCTAAACCTGTTAATCCAGGACAGTAACACAAGACCCTGGTTGGTCTCCTCTCTAAACCTGTTAATCCAGGACAATATGACAAGACCCTGGTTGGTCTCCTCTCTAAACCTGTTAACCCAGGACAGTAACACAAAACCTTGGCTGGTCTCCTCTCTAAACCTGTTAATCCAGGACAGTAACACAAGACCCTGGTTGGTCTCCTCTCTAAACCTGTTAATCCAGGACAGGAACACAAGACCCTGGATGGTCTCCTCTCTAAACCTGTTAATCCAGGACAGTAAAACAAGACCCTGGTTGGTCTCCTCTCTAAACCTGTTAATCCAGGACAGTAACACAAGACCCTGGTTGGTCTTCTCTCTAAACCTGTTAATCCAGGACAGTAACACAAGACCCTGGTTGGTCTCCTCTCTAAACCTGTTAATCCAGAACAGTAACACAAGACCCTGGTTGGTCTCCTCTCTAAACCTGTTAATCCAGGACAGTAACACAAGACCCTGGTTGGTCTCCTCTCTAAACCTGTTAATCCAGGACAGTAACACAAGACCCTGGTTGGTCTCCTCTCTAAACCTGTTAATCCAGGACAGTAACACAACACCCTGGTTGGTCTCCTCTCTAAACCTGTTAATCCAGGACAGTAACACAAGACCCTGGTTGGTCTCCTCTAAACCTGTGAATCCAGGACAGTAACACAAGACCCTGGTTGGTCTCCTCTCTAAACCTGTTAATCCAGGACAGTAACACAAGACCCTGGTTGGTCTCCTCTCTAAACCTGTTAATCCAGGACAGGAACACAAGACCCTGGTTGGTCTCCTCTAAACCTGTTAATCCAGGACAGTAACACAAGACCCTGGTTGGTCTCCTCTCTAAACCTGTTAATCCAGGACAGTAACACAAGACCCTGGTTGGTCTCCTCTCTAAACCTGTTAATCCAGGACAGGAACACAAGACCCTGGTTGGTCTCCTCTCTAAACCTGTTAATCCAGGACAGTAACACAAGACCCTGGTTGGTCTCCCCTCTAAACCTGTTAATCCAGGACAATATGACAAGACCCTGGTTGGTCTCCTCTCTAAACCTGTTAATCCAGGACAGTAACACAAGACCCTGGTTGGTCTCCTCTCTAAACCTGTTAATCCAGGACAGTAACACAAGACCCTGGTTGGGCTCTCCTCTAACCCTGTTAATCCAGGACAGTAACACAAGACCCTGGTTGGTCTCCTCTCTAAACCTGTTAATCCAGGACAGTAACACAAGACCCTGGTTGGTCTCCTCTCTAAACCTGTTAATCCAGGACAGTAACACAACACCCCACTCCCAGCCTACAGCAGATTGCATAATGTAACAGAAAACCAGTTTGGAAACAAGTGTTTTAATCATCACTTCTAAGTGCTATCCTATAGGGATCCAATGTACATCTAGTTGTATATGTTTTACCCAAATAAGTTCAATTCAGTGAATAGCCTTGACTAAAACCTGAAGACGTGCGTTAGCTCTCTGACCCAATAACAAGTTAAATTCAGTGAATAGACCCAATACCTAGGCTATGTCCCAATTATCTCTCCTTCCTCCCAAAGTGTGCACTTGTTCACTTCCCTTCACTGATTTGAAAGGAAATGACTGGTATAAGAACTCCCAGTAGCCCCATGCCTCCAATTCAAAGCTTTTAGATTTATGGGAAGTAGTGAACAAGTTTTTATTATATTATTGGAACACACCCTTGGGCAATCTGCGGGAGTCTAGGAGAGGGTGTTACTCTCCTGTCCTGGGGCAGTAGCTCCATGAATGATGCAGCTCTCCCTGTGTGGGACAGTCCCTCACCTGTCACCACCTGATCATTCAGACAGTGTGCCCTGAGGTTTAGCCTGCCCTGTACCCCCCACAGCGGTCCCGTGGCCCTGGGCTCTGAAACTAGACCCCTCTGGACGTTCCTCCGTCCATACAGACACTGACTGCATCCTAAATGACACCCTATTCCCTATATAGTGCACTACCTTTGACCAGGGCCCATCAGGAAACCCAGAGTCATATATATACAGTAGAGAGAGTTGGGTCAATGCTGTTGAATGTTCTGAGAGCATCACTTTCTCCTGCACAGCCGGAGCCAAGTGATAATTGAAGGCTTCCACATTGTGCTGTTTATTGCTGCTAGTTTCCTAAACTTATGAACATGTCCGGTGAAAGCAGATATGCAGTTTGTTGACACTACAACACACTACAGACTTGGATACACATGATCATTTGAACATTTTGATCAATAAAAAGTTAAATCCGCTGCTCTGTTTTGCTTGTTTACAGCGGGTCATTTCACAGGGAGCTGTCGGAGACTCTCGTATTGTTATATCATCAACATGTTGAGAATAAATGCGTTAACATGGTGTCTGTTCTGAAACCTGGCCCAACTCTCTTAATGTATGGCTCTGAGGAAACCCATAGGGCTCTGGGCAAAAGTAGTGCATTATATTGGGAATAGGGTGCCATGGGCCCTGGTCAAAAGTAGTGCCCTATATAGGGAATAGGGTGCCATTCGAGACGCATTGTGGGCAACTGCCTGTATTCAGTTTTTGTCACCAGCTAAAGTGGAAAGGGAGGGAAGGTTGAGGGAGGCTGACGTGCTAATAGAGCTGTTGGGTAAGCTGACACAGAGCTATTCAACTACTGGCCCTTAGGGGCCCAAGTACTGCTGGTCACTATTAACTGGCCAGAGAGTCCTCTCCCTGGTTAAAATAAATACTGCTGGTCATCATTGATTGGCCAGACAGTCCACTCTCTGATTAAAATAAGTGCTGCTGGCCATCATTGATTGGCCAGACAGTCCACTCTCTGATTAAAATAAGTACTGCTGGTCATCATTGATTGGCCAGACAGTCCACTCTCTGATTAAAATAAGTACTGCTGGTCATCATTGATTGGCTATAGGGTACACTCTCTGATTAAAATAAGTACTGCTGGTCATCATTGATTGGCCAGAGGGTCCACTCTCTGATTAAAATAAATACTACTGGTCATCATTGATTGGCCAGACAGTCCACTCTCTGATTAAAATAAGTACTGCTGGTCATCATTGATTGGCCAGAGGGTCCACTCTCTGATTAAAATAAATACTGCTGGTCATCATTGATTGGCCAGACAGTCCACTCTCTGATTAAAATAAGTACTGCTGGCCATCATTGATTGCCCAGAGGGTCCACTCTCTGATTAAAATAAGTGCTGCTGGTCATCATTGATTGCCCAGAGGGTCCACTCTCTGATTAAAATAAGTACTGCTGGCCATCATTGATTGGCCAGACAGTCCACTCTCTGATTAAAATAAGTACTGCTGGCCATCATTGATTGCCCAGAGGGGCCACTCTCTGATTAAAATAAGTACTGCTGGCCATCATTGATTGGCCAGACAGTCCCCTCTCTGATTAAAATAAGTACTGCTGGCCATCATTGATTGGCCAGACAGTCCACTCTCGGATTAAAATAAGTACTGCTGGCCATCATTGATTGGCCAGACAGTCCACTCTCTGATTAAAATAAGTACTGCTGGTCATCATTGATTGGCCAGAGGGTCCACTCTCTGATTAAAATAAGTACTGCTGGTCATCATTGATTGGCCAGAGGGTCCACTCTCTGATTAAAATAAGTACTGCTGGTCATCATTGATTGGCCAGAGGGTACACTCTCTGATTAAAATAAGTACTGCTGGCCATCATTGATTGGCCAGAGGGTCCACTCTCTGATTAAAATAAGTACTGCTGGTCATCATTGATTGGCCAGAGGGTCCACTCTCTGATTAAAATAAGTACTGCTGGCCATCATTGATTGGCCAGAGGGTCCACTCTCTGATTAACAGGAAAGAAAGGGAACCAGTCCTGCGTCCCACATGGCGCCCTATTCCCTACTTTTAGTCAAACGTAGTGCACTATGGGAATAGGGTGCCATTTGGGGTACATAACCAGATGTATTTTGGTCTCCCAGGACTGTGGTTGAATAGCCCCTGATCTGAAAGATAAGCCAGGACTGTGGTTGAATAGCCCCTGATCTGAAAGATAAGCCAGGACTGTGGTTGAATAGCCCCTGATCTGAAAGATAAGCCAGGACTGTGGTTGAATAGCCCCTGATCTGAAAGATAAGCCAGGACTGTGGTTGAATAGCCCCTGATCTGAAAGATAACCCAGGACTGTAGTTGAATAGCCCCTGATCTGAAAGATAAGCCAGGACTGTGGTTGAATAGCCCCTGATCTGAAAGATAAGCCAGGACTGTGGTTGAATAGCCCCTGATCTGAAAGATAAGCCAGGACTGTGGTTGAATAGCCCCTGATCTGAAAAATAAGCCAGGACTGTGGTTGAATTGCCCCTGATCTGAAAGATAAACCAGGACTGTGTTGAATAGCCCCTGATCTGAAAGATAACCCAGGACTGTGTTGAATAGCCCCTGATCTGAAAGATAACCCAGGACTGTGTTGAATAGCCCCTGATCTGAAAGATAAGCCAGGACTGTGGTTGTATTTGTATTCATTATGGATCCCCACTACTTTTCCTGGGGTCCAGCAAAGTTAAGGTAGTTATAGCCCCTGAGCTGAAAGATAACCCAGGACTGTGTTGAATAGCCCCTGATCTGAAAGATAACCCAGGACTGTGTTGAATAACCTCTGATCTGAAAGATAACCCAGGACTGTGTTGAATAGCCCCTGATCTGAAAGATAAGCCAGGACTGTGTTGAATAGCCCCTGATCTGAAAGATAACCCAGGACTGTGTTGAATAGCCCCTGATCTGAAAGATAACCCAGGACTGTGTTGAATAGCCCCTGATCTGAAAGATAACCCAGGACTGTGTTGAATAGCCCCTGATCTGAAAGATAACCCAGGACTGTGTTGAATAGCCCCTGATCTGAAAGATAAACCAGGACTGTGTTGAATAGCCCCTGATCTGAAAGATAACCCAGGACTGTGTTGAATAGCCCCTGATCTGAAAGATAACCCAGGACTGTGGTTGAATAGCCCCTGATCTGAAAGATAACCCAGGACTGTGTTGAATAGCCCCTGATCTGAAAGATAAACCAGGACTGTGTTGAATAGCCCCTGATCTGAAAGATAACCCAGGACTGTGTTGAATAGCCCTGATCTGAAAGATAACCCAGGACTGTGTTGAATAGCCCCTGATCTGAAAGATAACCCAGGACTGTGTTGAATAGCCCCTGATCTGAAAGATAACCCAGGACTGTGTTGAATAGCCCCTGATCTGAAAGATAAACCAGGACTGTGTTGAATAGCCCCTGATCTGAAAGATAACCCAGGACTGTGGTTGAATAGCCCCTGATCTGAAAGATAACCCAGGACTGTGGTTGAATAGCCCCTGATCTGAAAGATAACCCAGGACTGTGTTGAATAGCCCCTGATCTGAAAGATAACCCAGGACTGTGGTTGAATAGCCCCTGATCTGAAAGATAACCCAGGACTGTGTTGAATAGCCCCTGATCTGAAAGATAACCCAGGACTGTGTTGAATAGCCCCTGATCTGAAAGATAACCCAGGACTGTGTTGAATAGCCCCTGATCTGAAAGATAAACCAGGACTGTGTTGAATAGCCCCTGATCTGAAAGATAACTCAGGACTGTGGTTGAATAGCCCCTGATCTGAAAGATAACCCAGGACTGTGTTGAATAGCCCCTGATCTGAAAGATAACCCATGACTGCTATCTGTTTCCAACCTGCTGTCCTGTAGGTCCACAGTGTCTATCCTACCACTGGAGGGCGCTGCTTTGAAGGAGGGGAAGGTGAAGAGGGGGGACTCTCACCTGGACATGCGCTGTGTCAACCACAACAGGGCTGGACAGGTGTGTGTGTGTGTGCCGGACACTCTGCTTTTATGAGTGTGTATGAGGGGTATCAATCAATCAATCACTCAATCAATCAATAACTGTCTTTCCCTATAGGAGTTGTTACCCGTGTATATAACATCACCTATCTTTCCCTATAGGAGTTGTGTTACCTGTGTATATAACATCACCTATCTTTCCCTATAGGAGTTGTGTTACCTGTGTATATAACATCACCTATCTTTCCCTATAGGAGTTGTGTTACCTGTGTATATAACATCACCTATCTTTCCCTATAGGAGTTGTGTTACCTGTGTATATAACATCACCTATCTTTCCCTATAGGAGTTGTGTTACCTGTGTATATAACATCACCTATCTTTCCCTATAGGAGTTGTGTTACCTGTGTATATAACATCACCTATCTTTCCCTATAGGAGTTGTTACCTGTGTATATAACATCACCTATCTTTCCCTATAGGAGTTGTTACCCGTGTATATAACATCACCTATCTTTCCCTATAGGAGTTGTGTTACCTGTGTATATAACATCACCTATCTTTCCATATAGGAGTTGTTACCTGTGTATATAACATCACCTATCTTTCCCTATAGGAGTTGTTACCCGTGTATATAACATCACCTATCTTTCCTTATAGGAGTTGTGTTACCTGTGTATATAACATCACCTATCTTTCCATATAGGAGTTGTTACCTGTGTATATAACATCACCTATCTTTCCCTATAGGAGTTGTTACCTGTGTATATAACATCACCTATCTTTCCCTATAGGAGTTGTTACCTGTGTATATAACATCACCTATCTTTCCCTATAGGAGTTGTGTTACCCGTGTATATAACATCACCTATCTTTCCCTATAGGAGTTGTGTTACCTGTGCATATAACATCACCTATCTTTCCCTATAGGAGTTGTTACCTGTGTATATAACATCACCTATCTTTCCCTATAGGAGTTGTTACCTGTGTATATAACATCACCTATCTTTCCCTATAGGAGTTGTGTTACCCGTGTATATAACATCACCTATCTTTCCCTATAGGAGTTGTTACCTGTGTATATAACATCACCTATCTTTCCCTATAGGAGTTGTTACCTGTGTATATAACATCACCTATCTTTCCCTATAGGAGTTGTGTTACCTGTGTATATAACATCACCTATCTTTCCCTATAGGAGTTGTTACCTGTGTATATAACATCACCTATCTTTCCCTATAGGAGTTGTGTTACCTGTGCATGCAGCGGGCCCAGCGTAACATCCCCTGTTACCTGGCAGAGGAGAGGCTGAGGGAACAGCAGGAGGAAGAGAGGGTGTTACTATTCAACGAGCAGCGCAGAGACCAGTACTACCTACAGAGGGAGCAGGTGAGGCCAACACCACTCTGATGATGAGATGAGGAACATTGTCTTTTATTCTGTCTTGGACTGATGAATAGACAGAATACTACTCCACTAAAAGCCCAGGGAGAGTCTGCATTTCTACTTCTGTTTTAGTCCTGGAGTCACATTAAACTCAGTAGTCAGATTAAACTCAGTAGTCACATTAAACTCAGTAGTCAGATTAAACTCAGTAGTCAGATTAAACTCAGTAGTCACATTAAACTCAGTAGTCACATTAAACTCAGTAGTCAGATTAAACTCAGTAGTCACATTAAACTCAGTAGTCAGATGAAACTCAGTAGTCAGATGAAACTCAGTAGTCACATTAAACTCAGTAGTCAGATTAAACTCAGTAGTCACATTAAACTCAGTAGTCAGATTAAACTCAGTAGTCACATTAAACTCAGTAGTCACATTAAACTCAGTAGTCAGATTAAACTCAGTAGTCACATTAAAGTCAGTAGTCAGATGAAACTCAGTAGTCAGATGAAACTCAGTAGTCACATTAAACTCAGTAGTCAGATTAAACTCAGTAATCAGATTAAACTAAGTAGTCACATTAAACTCAGTAGTCAGATGAAACTCAGTAGTCAGATTAAACTCAGTCGTCAGATTAAATTCAGTAGTGAGATTAAACTCAGTAGTCAGATTAAATTCAGTAGTGAGGTGACACTGAGCATGTGTGTGGTCCCTCTGTGTGTATTTGTGACGTGGTGGCGTGTGTGTGTGTGTATTTGTGATGTGTGTGTGTGTATTTGTGACGTGGTGTGTGTGTATTTGTGACGTGGTGTGTGTGTGTGTATTTGTGATGTGGTGGTGTGTGTGTGTATTTGTGATGTGGTGGTGTGTGTGTGTATTTGTGATGTGGTGGTGTGTGTGTTAGGAGGACCGTCTGGAGATACGTGAGAACAACCAGAAGGTGGCAGCGTTCAACCTGGCAGTGTCTGAAGCCATGAAGGAGAAGAAGCTTGCTCGCTCCTCCCACTTCCATGTGAGCCCTGGCCTTGTCCAATCAGCACACTGATCCTCAGGGGGTTTAAATGTTCTAGTTCAAATGGTTCACGGCTTTTCAGTTGCTGCATTTAGCATGCATTGGTCTATGCACAGTTACTATTGCAACACTTAGCCAATGGTCTAAACTTATCAATGAATGATGTTGTGATGATATTGAACCTCCTCCCACAGGGTTCGTACATCTTCAGGGGCCGTCCCCTCACCCCTCCCAGGGTCCATAAGCAGCGCGGCTACATGCAGGATCTGCGGGCCCAGGCGGAGTGGAGGAAGGGCCAGGTCAGCCAGACTCAGCAGGACCAGGAGCTTATTGACCTGCTACAACAGGTCCAGCTGGCACAGGAGTAGGTGATGCATCTGAGTCCCAAATGGCACCCCATTCCCTATGTAGTGCACTACTTTGTTTTGACCAGGGCTCTTCAGTGCACTATAAAGGGAGTAGGGTACTGCGTCAATATGTTTGTCTAAAAGGAATGAACCCATGTAAACAGGCTTGTGGTCTCTACTCTACATACAGAATGCTGTGGTCATTGTACCTATTGCTCAGTTTCTACAGTGTGTGAATAGCTGTTGTGTGTCTCAGAATCGCCTTGCAAAAGTCCCAGCAGCTCCACCTGAAACAGAAGAACACTAGCTGCCACAAGAAAGCCCTGGATACACAGGTAAGAGTCTGTCCTACCATATATTATATAGTATACCTACCGGACCCTACCTACCGGACCCTACCTACCGGACCCTACCTACCGGACCCCACCTACCGGACCCTACCTACCAGACCCTACCTACCAGGCCAGACCTACCAGACCATACCTACCGGACCCTACCTACCGGACCATACCTACCGGACCCTACCTACCGGACCCTACCTACCGGACCATACCTACCGGACCATACCAACCGGACCCTACCTACCGGACCCTACCTCCCGGACCATACCTACCGGACCCTACCTACCGGACCCTATCTACCGGACCATACCTACCGGACCCTACCTACCGGACCCTACCTACCGGACCCTATCTACCGTACCCTACCTCCCAGGCCCTACCTACCGGACCCTACCTACCGGACCCTACCTACCGGACCCTACCTACCAGACCATACCTACCGGACCCTACCTACCATACCCTACCTACCGGACCATACCTACCAGACCCTACCTCCCAGACCCTACCTACCGGACCCTACCTACCGGACCCTACCTACCGGACCATACCTACCCGGACCATACCTACCCGGACCCTACCTACCAGACCCTACCTACCAGACCATATCTACCAAACGCACCAGGCCAGACCTACCAGACCCTACTTACCAGACCCTACCTACCAGACCATACCTACCAGACCCTACCTACCAGACCCTACCTACCAGACCATATCTACCAAACGCACCAGGCCAGACCTACCAGACCCTACCTACCAAATGTACCAGGCCAGACCTACCAGACCAGACCTACCAGACCATACCTACCAGACCTATATCTACCAGACCAGACCAAACCTACCAGACCATACCTACCAGACCAGGCCATACCTACCAGGCCATACCTACCTGATCATACCTACCAGGCCATACCTACCAGACCCTACCAACGAGACCAGACCTACCAGACCAGGCCATACCTACCAGACCCTACCAACGAGACCAGACCTACCAGACCATACCTACCAGGCCATACCTACCTGATCATACCTACCAGACCCTACCAACGAGACCAGACCTACCAGACCAGGCCATACCTACCAGACCCTACCAACGAGACCAGACCTACCAGACCATACCTACCAGACCATACCTACCAGATCATACCTACCAGGCCATACCTACCTGATCATACCTACCAGACCATACCTACCAGGCCATACCTACCAGATCATACCTACCAGACCAGACCTATCAGACCAGGCCATACCTACCAGGCCATACCTACCTGATCATACCTACCAGGCCATACCTACCAGACCCTACCAACGAGACCAGACCTACCAGACCAGGCCATACCTACCAGACCCTACCAACGAGACCAGACCTACCAGACCATACCTACCAGGCCATACCTACCTGATCATACCTACCAGACCCTACCAACGAGACCAGACCTACCAGACCAGGCCATACCTACCAGACCCTACCAACGAGACCAGACCTACCAGACCATACCTACCAGACCATACCTACCAGATCATACCTACCAGGCCATACCTACCTGATCATACCTACCAGACCATACCTACCAGGCCATACCTACCAGATCATACCTACCAGACCAGACCTACCAGATCATACCTACCAGGCCATACCTACCAGACCATACCTACCAGATCATACCTACCAGGCCATACCTACCTGATCATACCTACCAGGCCATACCTACCAGGCCATACCTACCTGATCATACCTACCAGGCCATACCTACCAGACCATACCTACCAGATCATACCTACCAGGCCATACCTACCTGATCATACCTACCAGATCATACCTACCAGGCCATACCTACCTGATCATACCTACCAGACTATACCTACCAGGCCATACCTACCTGATCATACCTACCTGATCATACCTACCAGGCCATACCTACCGGACCCTACCTACCGGACTATACCTACCGGACCCTACCTACCAGGCCATACCTACCAGACCCTACCAATGAGACCAGACCTACCAGACCAGGCCATACCTACCAGACCCTACCTACCAGGCCATACCTACCTGATCATACCTACCAGACTATACCTACCAGACCCTACCTACCAGGCCATACCTACCTGATCATACCTACCAGGCCATACCTACCAGACCCTACCTACCAGGCCATACCTACCTGATCATACCTACCAGACTATACCTACCAGACCCTACCTACCAGGCCATACCTACCTGATCATACCTACCAGGCCATACCTACCAGACCCTACCTACCAGGCCATACCTACCTGATCATACCTACCAGACTATACCTACCAGACTATACCTACCAGACTATACCTACCAGACCTACCAGACCAGACCTACCAGACCTACCAGACCATACCTACCAGACCAGGCCATACCTACCAGACCCTACCAATGAGACCAGACCTACCAGACCAGACCATACCTACCAGACCAGACCAAACCTACCAGACCAGGCCATACCTACCAGGCCATACCTACCAGACCCTACCAATGAGACCAGACCTACCAGACCATACCTACCAGGCCATACCTACCTAATCATACCTACCAGACCATACCTACCAGGCCATACCTACCAGACCCTACCAACGAGACCAGACCTACCAGACCATACCTACCAGGCCATACCTACCAGACCATACCTACCTGATCATACATACCAGACCATACCTACCACGCCATACCTACCTGATCATACCTACCAGGCCATATCTACCGGACCCTACCTACCGGACTATACCTACCAGACCCTACCTACCAGGCCATACCTACCTGATCATACCTACCAGACCATACCTACCAGGCCATACCTACCAGGCCATACCTACCAGGCCATACCTACCAGATCATACCTACCAGGCCATACCTACCTGATCATACCTACCAGACTATACCTACCAGGCCATACCTACCTGATCATACCTACCTGATCATACCTACCAGGCCATACCTACCGGACCCTACCTACCGGACTATACCTACCGGACCCTACCTACCAGGCCATACCTACCAGACCCTACCAATGAGACCAGACCTACCAGACCAGGCCATACCTACCAGACCCTACCTACCAGGCCATACCTACCTGATCATACCTACCAGACTATACCTACCAGACCCTACCTACCAGGCCATACCTACCTGATCATACCTACCAGGCCATACCTACCAGACCCTACCTACCAGGCCATACCTACCTGATCATACCTACCAGACTATACCTACCAGACCCTACCTACCAGGCCATACCTACCTGATCATACCTACCAGGCCATACCTACCAGACCCTACCTACCAGGCCATACCTACCTGATCATACCTACCAGACTATACCTACCAGACTATACCTACCAGACTATACCTACCAGACCTACCAGACCAGACCTACCAGACCTACCAGACCATACCTACCAAAGACATGCCTCCCACCATATGTTACACAAGTGCAGGTTGAAGTGGAGGGATATTTATGATGTTGATTACAAGGCTGTGGATTGAATAACTGAACTCCCAGGTGTGCTGCACAGGTTAAGGCTGAGCAAGGCAGAGGGGACCACTACAGATTGATGTTTACCTGACTTACTGTCTTGTTGTACAGGTGGAAACAGGAAAGGGCAAGCCGCAGAAAGCCAAGGGAGATAGGAGAGTGATGTTCCCGCCCATCCAGGGACAGACAGCACCAGGAGATGACTCAGAGCAGGCAGGAAACATAATATAGACAAGTCGCTACGGAGAGGAGAGGAGAGGAGAGGAGAGGAGGAAACAGATGGAGAGGTTTAAGATGAAGAAGGGAAGGGATAGAGAGGGAAGGAAAGAGGAAGGACACATTTTTTATTTATTTTTATTTCACCTTTATCTAACCAGGTAGGCAAGTTGAGAACAAGTTCTCATTTAAACGGGGAGGAAGAGGAGGTAAAATGCATGGTAAAGAAGGACAGTTGAGCTAGACTTGAAGTACATAAAGAAGGACAGTTGAGGAAGGAAATGCAGTAGATGAGGGAATTGAACAGTAGTCCAGCTGCTCTGTGGTGTCTATGACTAGTCCAGGTTGAACAGTAGTCCAGCTCCTCTGTGGTGTCTGTGACTAGTCCAGGTTGAACAGTAGTCCAGCTCCTCTGTGGTGTCTATGACTAGTCCAGGTTGAACAGTAGTCCAGCTCCTCTGTGGTGTCTATGACTAGTCCGGGTTGAACAGTAGTCCAGCTCCTCTGTGGTGTCTATGTCTAGTCCAGGTTGAACAGTAGTCCAGCTCCTCTGTGGTGTCTATGACTAGTCCAGGTTGAACAGTAGTCCAGCTCCTCTGTGGTGTCTATGACTAGTCCAGGTTGAACAGTAGTCCAGCTCCTCTGTGGTGTCTATGACTTGTCCAGGTTGAGTAGAAAACAATCCCAGCACACTGGTGATCTTCATGCTCTGCCAATCAAATGGCTCTTCTTTAACCGAGAACAGGAAGTCATAGTTGAGAGATTCCAGTACTTATAGATACAGATGAGTTTCCAGTAGTTGTGAGCTCCTCTGTGATTGTAATCTTCACCCAGATTGAATAGATAAGTCATTTGATGATCATGATGCTCCACAAATCTAATGGATGTTATTTAACTAACGTATCTACCAGGTGAAGTACCAGGGCTCGGGCCTCCCAGCGCGCCTGCCAGACTCAGACGGCCCTGTGTTTGGCCAGCTGGACTGCACCCCTGCTGGGCTGTCAGAGCAGAGGCAGCGGGCGGAGAAGGTCTACCAGGAACAGCTGACCACGGCTAATAACAAGAGAAAAGAGCTGCTCCTTAACCGCAGCACCAAACAGAAGAACGAGAGAGAGATGCTCAACAGGAACAGGAAGGAGTGAGTGGGGGGGAGAGAGGTGGGGGAAAGGGAGAGAGAGGGAGTCATGGAGAGACGGGGGAGTGGGGAGGGTGAAATTCTCCACTTGAAATTCAGAAAGTGAGTGAATAAAATGAGAATGCAGAAAAAATTGGTTTGTGGAACGGTTCAAGGTTAAAGGTTAAAGGCCATTTTATATGAGATGTCTTGTCTCTCTCCTGGCAGACTGATAAACGACCACATCAACCGCTTTGAGAAGCTGCGGAACCTGCGGGCCTCGTTGGAGGAGACCTGGAGACGTAGCGCCAACCTGAAACGCCACCGAGACAGAGAGGAGAAGGAATTCATCAGGTAATGTACTCAAATCACAACCTGGATTGGCCCTAACCCTTCTATGTTTACAGATCTGTAAGATGGACACAATATGATGGAAGCTTTCCCACTACACTGTTTATACCTATCCAGACCCTTCAGATCCACCACTACACTGTTTATACCTATCCAGACCGTTCAGATCCACCACTACACTGTTTATACCTATCCAGACCCTTCAGATACACTACTACACTGTTTATACCTATCCAGACCCTTCAGATCTACTACGACACTGTTTATACCTATCCAGACCCTTCAGATCCACCACTACACTGTTTATACCTATCCAGACCCTTCAGATCCACCACTACACTGTTTAGACCTATCCAGACCCTTCAGATACACTACTACACTGTTTATACCTATCCAGACCCTTCAGATCCACCACTACACTGTTTATACCTATCCAGACCCTTCAGATCTACTACGACACTGTTTATACCTATCCAGACCCTTCAGATCCACCACTACACTGTTTATACCTATCCAGACCCTTCAGATACACCACTACACTGTTTATACCTATCCAGACCCTTCAGATCCACCACTACACTGTTTATACCTATCCAGACCCTTCAGATACACCACTACACTGTTTATACCTATCCAGACCCTTCAGATACACCACTACACTGTTTATACCTATCCAGACCCTTCAGATCCCCCACTACACTGTTTATACCTATCCAGACCCTTCAGATACACTACTACACTGTTTATACCTATCCAGACCCTTCAGATCCACTACTACACTGTTTATACCTATCCAGACCCTTCAGATCCACCACTACACTGTTTATACCTATCCAGACCCTTCAGATCCACTACTACACTGTTTATACCTATCCAGACCCTTCAGATCCACCAATACACTGTTTATACCTATCCAGACCCTTCAGATACACTACTACACTGTTTATACCTATCCAGACCCTTCAGATCTACTACTACACTGTTTATACCTATCCAGACCCTTCAGATCCCCCACTACACTGTTTATACCTATCCAGACCCTTCAGATCCACTACTACACTGTTTATACCTATCCAGACCCTTCAGATCCACCACTACACTGTTTATACCTATCCAGACCCTTCAGATTCCCCACTACACTGTTTAAACCTATCCAGACTCTTCAGATCCACCACTACACTGTTTATACCTATCCAGACCCTTCAGATACACTACGACACTGTTTATACCTATCCAGACCCTTCAGATCTACTACTACACTGTTTATACCTATCCAGACCCTTCAGATACACCACTACACTGTTTATACCTATCCAGACCCTTCAGATCCACCACTACACTGTTTATACCTATCCAGACCCTTCAGATACACTACTACACTGTTTATACCTATCCAGAACCTTCAGATCCACTACTACACTGTTTATACCTATCCAGACCCTTCAGATACACTACTACACTGTTTATACAGACCCTTCAGACATGCTAGCATTGGGGGTTAGGGTCAAGAAGGAGAAAAAGTAGTGATTTGGGACCGGCTGATTGAGTCGATCACTATCTCTGATGTCTCTGACAGGTCTGGGAGCAGTCTGCTGGTTGATTGACCACATTCTGACGTTGATCTCTGATGTCTCTGACAGGTCTGGGAGCAGTCTGCTATCTGTACCATCACATTCAGACGTTGATCTCTGATGTCTCTGACAGGTCTGGGAGCAGTCTGCTATCTGTACCATCACATTCTGACGTTGATCTCTGATGTCTCTGACAGGTCTGGGAGCAGTCTGCTGATTGACCACATTCAGACGTTGATCTCTGATGTCTCTGACAGGTCTGGGAGCAGTCTGCTGATTGACCACATTCAGACGTTGATCTCTGATGTCTCTGACAGGTCTGGGAGCAGTCTGCTGATTGACCACATTCAGACGTTGATCTCTGATGTCTCTGACAGGTCTGGGAGCAGTCTGCTATCTGTACCATCACATTCAGACGTTGATCTCTGATGTCTCTGACAGGTCTGGGAGCAGTCTGCTATCTGTACCATCACATTCAGACGTTGATCTCTGATGTTTCTGACAGGTCTGGGAGCAGTCTGCTGATTGACCACATTCAGACGTTGATCTCTGATGTCTCTGACAGGTCTGGGAGCAGTCTGCTATCTGTACCATCACATTCAGACGTTGATCTCTGATGTCTCTGACAGGTCTGGGAGCAGTCTGCTATCTGTACCATCACATTCTGACGTTGATCTCTGATGTCTCTGACAGGTCTGGGAGCAGTCTGCTATCTGAACCATCACATTCAGACGTTGATCTCTGATGTTTCTGACAGGTCTGGGAGCAGTCTGCTGATTGACCACATTCAGACGTTGATCTCTGATGTCTCTGACAGGTCTGGGAGCAGTCTGCTATCTGTACCATCACATTCAGACGTTGATCTCTGATGTGTCTGACAGGTCTGGGAGCAGTCTGCTGATTGATTGACCACATTCTGACGTTGATCTCTGATGTCTCTGACAGGTCTGGGAGCAGTCTGCTGATTGATTGACCACATTCTGACGTTGATCTCTGATGTCTCTGACAGGTCTGGGAGCAGTCTGCTATCTGTACCATCACATTCAGACGTTGATCTCTGATGTCTATGACAGGTCTGGGAGCAGTCTGCTATCTGAACCATCACATTCAGACGTTGATCTCTGATGTTTCTGACAGGTCTGGGAGCAGTCTGCTGATTGACCACATTCAGACGTTGATCTCTGATGTCTCTGACAGGTCTGGGAGCAGTCTGCTATCTGTACCATCACATTCAGACGTTGATCTCTGATGTCTCTGACAGGTCTGGGAGCAGTCTGCTGGTTGATTGACCACATTCTGAGGTTGATCTCTGATGTCTTTGACAGGTCTGGGAGCAGTCTGCTGATTGACCAGTGTGAGCAGTACCGTCGCTGTTACCAGTGCAAGAGGAAAACAGAGAACTGTGGAGAGACAAACATCTGGAAAGAGTCTCACTACATCCCTGGCTCTCGCCTCATGGTGTAGACCGCTGAAACCTGGTCTCAGAGCAAACATATCCATGCCACTCCATTTAGTATGATATGTTACTTTACATTAGATTACATTACATTGGCTTAACAACATAATAGCGGTCGTACAATATAAAACGAATTTTAGGACGTATCCTACGTCTTGATCGCACCAGTATCCTTTGACCTGTTTAGTATGATATATCACACTCAACTGCTTTAGTATGATATATCACACTCGACTGCTTTAGTATGATAAATCACACTCGACTGCTTTAGTATGATATATCACACTCGACTGCTTTAGTATGATATATCACACTCGACTGCTTTAGTATGATAAATCACACTCGACTGCTTTAGTATGATATATCACACTCGACTGCTTTAGTATGATATATCACACTCGACTGCTTTAGTATGATATATCACACTCGACGGCTTTAGTATGATAATATCACACTCGACTGCTTTAGTATGATATATCACACTCGACTGCTTTAGTATGATATATCACACTCGACTGCTTTAGTATGATATATCACACTCGACTGCTTTAGTATGATATATCACACTCGACTGCTTTAGTATGATAAATCACACTCGACTGCTTTAGTATGATATATCACACTCGACTGCTTTAGTATGATATATCACACTCGACTGCTTTAGTATGATATATCACACTCGACTGCTTTAGTATGATATATCACACTCGACTGCTTTAGTATGATATATCACACTCGACTGCTTTAGTATGATATATCACACTCGACTGCTTTAGTATGATATATCACACTCGACTGCTTTAGTATGATATATCACACTCGACTGCTTTAGTATGATATATCACACTCGACTGCTTTAGTATGATATATCACACTCGACTGCTTTAGTATGATATATCACACTCGACTGCTTTAGTATGATATATCACACTCGACTGCTTTAGTATGATATGCTACATTAGGTTAGGAGTTAAGGTTAGGAGTTAGATTAAAGGGTTAGGGGAAGGGTTAGCTAGCATGCTAAGTAGTTGCAAAGTACCTAAAAAGTAGTAAGTAGCTGCAAAGCTGCTAATTAGCTAAAATGCTAAAGTTGTCTATGATTAGATTGAAATACGTAACCTTTGGCTTGCTGAACGTTTGCTCTGCCTTAAGTAACCTACTGTCATACCAACGTAACATATCATGCTCATTTGATTGTTCCTGGATTTACAGATGCTAAAAAGGAGATGTTCTATTGGAGTGGCACGGAATTTAGTAAAATCTAAAATATGTTCTGAGACCAGTCTGGTGGAACGCATGATGTGTAACGGCAACAGAGCTGGGATCAATTCCATTTCAATTCCAGTCAATTCCATTTCAATTCCAGTCAATCCCATTTCAATTCCAGTCAATTCCATTTCAATTCCAGTCAATCCCATTTCAATTCCAGTCAATTCCATTTCAATTCCAGTCAGTTTCAGAAAGTAAATCAAATTCCAAATTTGCCTCATTGAAAAGTATCGAAGATAATTGGAGTTGGAATTTCAGTGTACTACCTGAATTGACTGGAATTTAAATAGAATTGACTCCAACCCTGAACAATCATCAGAAGACTACAAATCTTAGACTTAATCCTATAAATAAACACCAGTCTGTGAAGGATAATACTTGAATATGTTTGTGCTTGCAGGCTAATTGAGCGTGTGTGTTAATCATGCCTTCATGAGTGTTTGTTTCTGCTCTTCTGTATTTATTTATTTATTTTTGTATGTTTTGCTGTGTGTGTGTGTGTGTGTGTGTGTGTGTGTGTGTGTGTGTGTGTGTGTGTGTGTGTGTGTGTGTGTGTGTGTGTGTGTGTGTTTTGTCATCTTTGATTGATCGTAAAGCAGCTTAACCAATCCTGTCGGTCAACAAAATGACCCATTGGCTGTGGACTCATCTCTTACCTAGTTACCATTCTCTCCAGTGCACAAACTGGCCAACTAGTCTGTGATGACGTATAACAAACACTAGGAGGCGGGATAGAGCAGAAGGTCTCGAGGAGGGAGAGAAGGATGACTGTCTGTTAATCAGAGATAGTAGAAGATAGATGGAGGGATAGAGTACAGTCAAGGAGAGGTGCAGAAGGGAGAGAGGATGGATGAAAGACTGCAGGGAGTGAATGAGGGGGAGAAGTGCATGTGTCGGCTTCATTACACAGAGTATGGGTTGCATCCCAAATGGCACCCTGTTCCCGACATAGTTCACTACGCTCTATTGGGCTCTGGTCAAAAGTAGTGCACTATGAAGGGAATAGGGTGCCATTTGGGATATAAACTATGATGGATGTTCTGCTGAAGTTCAAGAAGAGGTTATTTTAGCTTGTTAGTTAGTGGAATCTCTGTATCAGTCTCTTCTTTCCCAGTCCTCTCACACTGCCAGTTATCTGTACACACACAGTTGTAAGAAAAAGTATGTGAACCCTTTGGAATTATCTGGATTTCTACATAAATTGGTTATACAATTAGATCTGATCTTCATCTAAGTCACAACAACAGACAACATAGTGTGCTTAAACTAATAACACACAAAGTATTGTATTTTTCTTGTCTATATTGAAAACATAATTTAAACATTCACAGTGTAGGTTGTAAAAAGTATGTGAACCCCTAGGCTAATGACTTCTCCAAAAGCTAATTGGAGTCAGGAGGCAGCTAACCTGGAGTCCAATCAATGAGACAAGATTGGAGATGTTGGTTAGAGCTGCCATGCCCTATAAAAACACTCACAAAATGTGAGATTGCTATTCACAAGAAGCATTGCCTGATGTGAACCATGTCTCGAACAAGAGAGATCTCAGAAGACCTAATTGTTGACTTGCATAAAGCTGGAAAGGGTTACAAAAGTATCTCTAAAAGCCTTGATGTTCATCAGTCCACGGTAAGACAAATTGTCTATAAATGGAGAAAGTTCAGCACTGTTCCTACTCTCCCTAGGAGTGGCCGTCCTGCAAAGATGACTGCAAGAGCACAGAGCAGAATGCTCAATGAGGTTAAGAAGAATCCTAGAGTGTCAGCTAAAGACTTACAGAAATCTCTGGAACATGCTAACATCTCTGTTGACGAGTCTACGATAGGTAAAACACTAAACAACAATGGTGTTCATGGGAGGACACCACGGAAGAAGCCACTGCTGTCCAAAAAAAAGATTTCTGCACGTCTGAAGTTTGCAAAAGAGCATCTGGATGTTCCACAGCGCTTCTGGAAAAATATTCTGTGGACAGATGAAACTACAGTTGAGTTGTTTGGAAGGAACACACAACACTATATGTGGAGAAAAAAAGACACAGCACACCAACATCAAAACCTCATCCCAACTGTAAAGTATGGTGGAGGGAGCTTCATGGTTTGGGGCTGCTTTGCTGTCTCACGGCCTGGACAGCTTGCTATCATCGATGGAAAAATGAATTCCCAAGTTTATCAAGACATTTTGCAGGAGAATGTTAGGCTATCTGTCCGCCAATTGAAGCTCAACAGAAGTTGGGTGATGCAACAGGACAACGACCCAAAACACAGAAGTAAATCAACAACAGAATGGCTTCAACAGAAGAAAATATGCCTTCTGGAGTGTCCCAGTCAGAGTCCTGACCTCCACCGGATTGAGATTCTGTGGCATGACCTCAAGAGAGCGGTTCACACCAGACATTCCAAGAATATTGCTGAACTGAAACAGTTTTGTAAAGAGGAATGGTTCAAAATTCCTCCTGACCGTTGTGCAGGTCTGATCCACAACTCCAGAAAATGTTTGGTTGAGGTTATTGCTGCCGAAGGAGGGTCAACCAGTTAATAAATCCAAGGGTTCACATACTTGTTCCACCCTGCACTGTGAATGTTTACACGGTGTGTTCAATAAAGACATGAAAACGTATAATTGTTTGTGTTTTATTAGTTTAAGCAGATTGTTTGTCTATTGTTGTGACCTAGATGAAGATCAGATCAAATTTTATGACCAATTTATGCAGAAGTACAGGTAATTCCAAAGGGTTCACTGACTTTTTCTTGCCTCTGTACTAGGAGTTGTGTGGAACCTATAGTATGTGAATGAAAAAAAATCACCAGAAATGATGTGTGCGCTTGTGGTCTGTATAGTTGATTGATTGCGTACACGTGTTTGCTCCCTGCCTCCTCCCCTAGAATTATTAGAACAAGATGGACATCCTCCCTGAAACGTGTCTCTGGTCCCAGACCTATGACTCTCACCACAACTATAGCTAGCTACACTGAGACATACGATATACTTTATTAGTCCATACGGGATGGAAATGTGTGTTCTGCTTTTTCCCCAACAGCTCCGATACACACTGACACATATATAAACACATTAGGTTGGGCAGCCTGGACCAGAGGGATTCCACAGAGCCGCGCCCTATCTACAGATGTAGGATCTTCATTTGATCACTATTTTGTTGCTGAGAATTTTCCTGCATTGCAGGAACTTCTAGGTGTATTTGAGTGTTAAAGTCTTATAAAGTTTGTAATTTCCACTTTGACATTTCAGACTTGATTTGCCCTAATGAAAAATGTATTAACCCTTACAAAAACACCCATGAATTATCATCTATATAATAATTTGCATTTCCTGTTGCTGCAGGATTATTTTTCTGCTGTAGCAAACTGGCTCAAATGAAGATCCTACATCTGTATGAGACATGGGGATAACCACCTTCTCCCCCCTCTTAAATCACTGATCTCTTCTCTTATGTGCTCTGAGACCAATAAACCCAATCATTACTCATATGATCCAGTCCTGTCTTAGACCCATGGACCTGTTATCATGACTGCACTGTAACAGCCCTCTGAAACCCTGTTGAAGAAAGCCCTCTGAAACCCTGTTGAAAGCAGCCATCTGAAAACCTGTTGAATGCAGCCCTCTGAAACCCTGTTGAAGGCAGCCATCTGAAAACCTGTTGAAAGCAGCCCTCTGAAACCTTGTTGAATGCAGCCATCTGAAAACCTGTTGAAGGCAGCCCTCTGCAACCCTGTTGAATGCAGCCCTCTGAAACCTTGTTGAAAGCAGCCCTCTGAAACCTTGTTGAAAGCAGCCCTTCAATTATTGACAATTATTCACAAGTCAGGGAAAGTCTGGCAGTAGGGTTCTCTCTCTCTCTGTCTCTCTATCTATCTCTCTCTATCTCTATCTCTCTCTAGCATTGCATCAGGTCACTACCCTCAGAAAGTAAGGGAGTATGAGGGCCAGAGAGGAGGAGCAGGAAGAATATGGGTGATAGAGAAGGAGGTTATGAGGGCGAGACAGGAGGGATGTAAGAGGGGGAGGCGGGAGGGAGTTACAAGAGAGAGAGAAAGAAAGAGAGAGAGGTGTGTGCAGTTCCAGTTTCCCAGGGCAGCAGATCAAATCGATATCCCAGCTTTACTGGCAGTACAGACTTTGTTTGGCTGTAAGTTTATTAGTGACTCCAGATGTTTCACCACAACGAAAGCAGAACACACAATTCACTACACACATGTCATACAACACCCACCATCAGCTCACCATCATCCTTCTACCCCTGTCCTACCCTGCCCTGGACATGACCAAGGGTAACGGAAGTGGTTTGGTGAACCCACTCTCGCATGATGAGTAACCTTGTCTGAGACCTAAAGACTTGTGTTAACCACCTGAGATCATTCCTAGGCTTTAGCTCAGTGGGTCGAGATAGTCTTGTGGCATGCTGATGAACCGGGTTCGATACCCGGTCAGTTACTCAAGCAGCAATGGTCAGAGGCATCCCTCTAACCCACTTGACTAGAGCTGAGCATGACGTGACACAGACACAATAAGATACAATGTAAAAAATATGACAGACTGTAAACAATATGGCAGCCTGTAAACAATATGGCAGACTGTAAACAATATGGCAGCCTGTAAACAATATGGCAGACTGTAAACAATATGGCAGACTGTAAACAATATGACAGACTGTAAACAATATGACAGACTGTAAACAATATGATAGACTGTAAACAATATGGCAGACTGTAAACAATATGGCAGACTGTAAACAATATGGCAAACTGTAAACAATATGGCAGACTGTAAACAATATGGCAGACTGTAAACAATATGACAGACTGTAAACAATATGACAGACTGTAAGAATATGATAGACTGTAAACAATATGGCAGACTGTAAACAATATGGCA